>NW_028301111.1:600000-900000 GCF_049000335.1 Polistes dominula | reverse complement strand
AGTACTGTAAAATGAATAATCTGTTTAGTATTTTGTATTTCATACTGTGTATTAATAAATATCAAGTACATTATATATTATTGCAGTATATTATACAAGATATATTAGTCTAGTATTTTATATTTCATACTGTATAATATAAAAAAATATCAAATATTAGAGAAGGATATTTAAATTTGTTACAATTACTGAATAATAATTGCAATTACTATTGTTCTAATAATAGGTTAAGAAGAATATTACAGACCAGTACTGTAAAATGAATAATCTGTTTAGTATTTTGTATTTCATACTGTGTATTAATAAATATCAAGTATATTATATTATTGCAGTTTATTATACAAGATATTTGTCTAGTATTTTATATTTCATACTGTATAATAACAAAAATATCAAATATAATAGTATATTTATAAAATTGTTACAATTAACAAATAGTAATTGTGATTATATTATTGCAGTAATGACAAATTAAAAAAAATATTACAGACTACTACAGTCAAATGAATAATCTGTTTATCTGTCTAGTATTTTGTATTTTATACTGTATAATATAAAAAATATATCAAATATAAAAGAAGGATATATTTAAAATTGTTACAACTAACAATTACTAATTGTGATTATATTATTGTAGTAATGACAAATTGAAAAGAATATTACAGACTACTACTGTAAAATGAATAATCTGTTTATCTGTCTAGTATTTTGTATTTTATACCGTGTACTCGTAAATATCAAATATATTAAATTATTGTAGTGTATTATCCAAGATATTAGCCTAATATTTTTTAGTTCATACTGTATAATAAAAAAAATATCAAATATAAAAGAATGATAATTAAATTCGTTACAATTACTGAATAATAATTGCAATTATTATTGTTCTAATAATAGGTTAAAAAGAAATATTACATACTCGATCGTAAACTTAATTACTTATTAATCTGTCTAGTATTTTGTATTTCATATTGTGTAATTAATAATAATATATCAAGTATAAGAACGATATTTAAATTTGATATAATTAAAAACTAATAATAGTAATAACCGTTTGTCTCAATAACAAGTTACAAAGAATAATTCACATTTGTATCGTAAAATGAATGATCCATTTGTCTGTCTAGTATTTTGTATTTAATATTGTGTAATTAATAATAATATATCAAGTATAAGAACGATATTTTAATATGATATAATTAACAATTAATAATAATAATAATAATAATAATAATAATAATAATAATAATAATGATAGCAATTAATTATTATTACAATAATTACTAAGTAAAAACAATATTACATACTTCATCGTTAAAATTAACTACCTATTAAATCTGTCTAGTATTTTATACTACATATACTGTGTAATAAAAAATAAAAATAAAAAGATAAAAAAAATATTAAATAATAAATCCTTCTCTTAGATATTTAAATTTGTTACAATTAACAAACAATCATTGTAATTATCATTGTTGTAATAATGAGTTAAAAAGAATATTACAGACTACCATCGTAGAATTGATTAGATCTGTTTTGTCTATCTCTCTCTCTCTCTCTCTTTCTCTCTTTCTTTTTCTCTCTTTCTCTTTCTGGTATATATCAGTTCTCTGTGTAGAATATAAGATTGTTGTGTGTCGAGTTGCGAGTGAAAGTTGGTCTGGCCACTTTCCCCAACCGGGAACGAACGGATCGTTCGCTCAGCTGGCTTCCGGACCGCGAACTCGCATAAATGCCAGAGATCCACGACTACGTATCCGATTTATAACCCACACATGCTTAACTCATATGGATCTAGGAGATCAATGTTCATTTTTATTTTTATTTATTTATTTTTTTTTGTTCATTTTTCATTTTTTTTTTTATTTCGATTTCTATTTTTATTTCATTTTCTTTTTCTTGTCATTTATAATATGTTGTTGTTGTTTTTTCTTGTTTCAATATTTTTTTTTTAATAATTCATTTGCAAATATTTTCTTCCTTTATTTTATAAGACGTTTATAAATATTTTTTTTAATAATAATTTTTAATTAAAGAAAGAATAATAAATATATTAAATATACGAACGAGAGTATTTAAATTTAGATACAATTATTCATTTAATAATTATTTTAATTATTATTGCAATATTGCAAATATTTTGTTCCTTTATTTTATAAGACGTTTATAAATATTTTTTTTAATAATAATTTTTAATTAAAGAAAGAATAATAAATATATTAAATATAGGCACGAGTATCAAAATTTAGATACAATTAATTTAATAATTATATTAATTATTATTGCAATATTGACAAATAAAAAGAAATATTTATTCTTTTTTTGTAATCTACGATATCTACGAGATTTATAAGATCAATATTCAATTATATTTTTATTTTTATTTATAATATTATTTTAAAAATATTTTTTAACATTAAATTTGCGAATATTTCGTTCCAAATTTTATTGAAGATTTAAAAATTATTTGTAATATTTTAAATATATCAAATATAGGTACGAGTATTAAAATATAGATACAATTAATTTAATAATTATATTAATTATTATTGCAATATTGACAAATAAAAAGAAATATTTATTCTTTTTTTGTAATCTACGATATCTACGAGATTTATAAGATCAATATTCAATTATATTTTTATTTTTATTTATAATATTATTTTAAAAATATTTTTTAACATTAAATTTGTGAATATTTCTTTCCAAATTTTATTGAAGATTTAAAAATTATTTGTAATATTTTAAATATATCAAATATAGGTACGAGTATTTAAATTTGATATAATTAACTTAATAATTATTTTAATTATTATTGTGCAATCTTACAAAATTAAAAAAAATTTTTATCCTTTTTTTGTAATCTACGCGATATATCTACGAGATTAATTAAATCAATATTCATTTAGTTTTATATTTTTATTTTTATTTTATTTATAATATTTTTCTTGAATATGTTTTAACATTAGATTTGCAAATATATTTCGTTTCCTAATTTTTTTAAATGATTTATAAATAATTCTAAATACAAAGAAAGATTGATGTGAATATATGAAGTATGCAAACGAGTATTTAAATTTTAATGTAAATAAAAATAATTATTTTCATTACTATTCGAATATTGACAACTTAAAATGAATATTAATATTTAATATTTGAATATTAATAGTAATTCTTCAATATTATTATTATTAAATATATTTACATATATTTGTAAAAAATTATTCTTTTTTTTATCATTTTTACATTTTTTTTTTTTATGTATACACAAAAAGGAGTCGTAAATTTAATGGTTAGTTTGCTTTTAACATTTGAAGTATTAATTAATAAATTAAAAGTAATAAAATATCTTTTTGAGTTAATCTATTTCGAGAAAGAGACAGAGAGAGAGAAAAAGAGATAGATAGATAGATAGAGAGAGAGAGAGGGAGAGAGAGAGAAAAAGAGATAGATAGATAGAGAGAGAGAGAGAGAGAGAGAGAGAGAGAGAGAGAGAGAGAGAGAGAGAGAAATATATGTATATATAAATATATATATATATATATATATATATATATATATATATATATATATATATATATAAATTTGAAATTATTCATATTATTCATAGAATGTGTGTATATATATGTATGTATGTATGTATGTAGGTATGCGTATAAGTATTATTTCTCAGGACTTTCTAGTTTCTCACTTTCTATTCGAGATAACGAAACTTCAACTCGTTTCTTATCACCTTTTTCAAATCTCTCGTTGACGAACGTTTCAGATTATAGATTATATTTTATTGTTTGTTTTTACTGTCATATTATAATATAAATGTATTGTTTGTATATGATATGATATATAATAGTATTCATTACAATGATATATCGATGATAAAATATATCAATGTATGTATTGATTAATTTGGTAATAATTGAAATAAGAATTTAAAAAAAGAAGAAAAAAAAAGAAAAGTAAATTGAATAATTGTATTGAATATATATATAATATAATTGAAATAAACATAATTATATTGTAGGTATATAAAGTAATATGTATAATTGAAATAAAGATATAAATTAAGATACAAAGAAAAATCAAATTGAATAATTGTATTCAATATGTATAAAATAATATATAAATGTGAAATAAAAAAAATTATATTACATGTATATAAAATAATATAAAATAATATAATACTGATTATAATCTACATATATAAATAACTTAAATAAAAAATAATTAAAATAATATATATAAATAAAATTATTATATTGTGTATATATAAAATAATATTATATATAATTAAAATAAAATAATTGTATTTTATGTCTATAAAAAAATATAAAATAATATTTAATTCAATATATTATATATATATATATATTCAAAATAAAATAATTGTATTGCATGTATCTACAATAATATAAAATTGTATAATGCAATATATTTATACATATAAAAATATAATTAAAAAATAATTAAAATAAAATACCCCAAATAATTACAAATAATATTATACAATAATATGTATAAGCTAAGTAACTAAGTAACTAGTAATAGTAACTAAGTAACTAAGTAATAGCTAAATTTTAAAAAGCCACCTATTGACAAAATCCACAATTATTTACTTGCCAATCCAATATATAAAACTAAATTGCAAAAATTATTAAAATAAAATAATTGTATTGTATGTATCTAAAAGAATATAAAATAATATTTAATTCAATATATTATTATATATAAATAAATTAAAATAAAAAATAATTACAATAATACGTATACTAAAATGAAATAAAATAATTGTATTGTATGTATCTAAAATAATATAAAATTGTATAATATACAATATATTTATATAAATAAACAAAAATTCAAAAATAATTAAAATAAAATACCCCAAATAATTAAAAATAATATTATATACAATATATTAGGTTGGCAGCTAAGAAGTAATAGCTAAATTTTCAAAAGCCACCTATTGACAAAATTCACAATCATTTACTTGCCAATCCAATATATAAAAATAAATTTTAAAAATTATTAAAATAAAATAATTTTATTATATCTATATACATATATGTATTAATATATACTGTATATACTGTATTAATGAGAATATTTGAAGAATTAAAGGTTAAAAAATAAAAAAAAAATAAAAAAAACAAAGAAAACATATATAGATGAGAAGTTTTAATCAGAATGAGAAACCGGAAGCAGAATAGAATAGACGCGCGTGCGGCTCTACTGAATAAAAAAGAAAAAACAAGAATAAAAAAAAAAAAAGGGGGTAAAGAGAAAGAGAGAAGAAGTGAAGAAGGCGGAGTCCTCACGAGGCTTGCAATTTTCCTTAAAATTGCGTGTCCGCCCGCGGGAAATGATCTGTAAAATTATGGTCGCTGGTTGCTTCCTGACCGCACGACACAACACAACACAACACAACACAATACAACACAACCAAGAAACTATTTCTCCTTGAGTTTTGCTTTGCGTGTTCTCCTTATTCGTTTGTATTCAATATATGTATATGTGTATATACATATACATTGATACAAATGAACGAACGAGAACCCTTTGAATTCCTCTTCCTTCTGTTCGATCTTTATTACTAACACTTTACAATTCAAACTTTCTCTTCGATTTATCTCGATTTCTCACTTCGTAATATAAATATAAAATTATCTTTCGTTATTGTTATTCTTTCATACTTTTTTTTTTTTCTTACACACTTCCATCGTCCCCATTTATAGATATTTATTATTATTATTATTATTATTATTTGAATGTTATATGAATTGTTTTAAATTTATTCAATATGCGTATTAATTTATATATTATATTATATATTGGTATCTCTGACAGGGGCGTGGCGAAGTAATTCGACCTATCTACTCTAATTTTGAATTTAGCCACCAGATAGCGTACTCAAGTGCTAGAGATCCCACGTGACGTTGCAATTCGACCTATCTACTCTAATTTTGAATTCAGCCACCAGATAGCGTATTCAAGTGCTAGAGATCCCACGTGGCATAGCAATTCGACCTATCTACTCTAATTTTGAATTTAGCCACCAGATAGCGTATTTAAGTGCTAGAGATCCCAATATGGTTGTAAGTGACTGATTTAAATGAATAATAGATAATTAAATGTTAACGAAATGCTTCTAAAAAAAATATTGTTAAAATAATAAACAATTAGTGTTAAAGATTGAAAATAATAGAAAAGTAAAGGCAAATAAATAGAAAAACGTGCCGATGTAAATGGATGTAAAGTGACACGTGGCCATGTATAATATTGTAAACACAATTTTAATCACAAAATTATTCTCCAGTTTTGGGATATTTGGCAGGGGCGTGGGGCGTAATAAATCGATCTATCTACTCTAATTTTAAATTTAGCCACCAGATAGCGTACTCAAGTGCTAGAAATCCCAATATGGTTGTAAATGACTGGTTTAAATGAATAATAGATAATTAAATGTTAACGAAATGCTTCTAAAAAAAAATATTGTTAAAATAATAAACAATTAGTGTTAAACATAGGAAATAATAGAAAAGTAAAGGCAAATAAATAGAAAAACGTGCCGATGTAAATGGATATAAAGTGGCACGTGGCCATGTATAATACTGTAAACACAATTTCAATCACAAAATTATTCTCCAGTTTTGGGATCTTTGGTAAGGACGTCTGTTCCAAGAATCACCCTTTATATACTAGGATGCTCTGGTTACGTGTTGCCGTGGTTTGGTTATAAAATGTTGATTTAATATAATTCTAAACTATTTAGTTAATTATAACAAGACACAAAATAATAACACAATTATAATCACAATACAATGAACAAACAAAATGAATTAAAATGAAAAAAAAAAAAAGAAATTTTTTGAAATATTGTTTTGTCCCGTTGATTCTACGCAAAATGAAATTGCGGTCAAGCGACATTGTCATAGGTCAGTTTGAAATGTCGACTTTCGCCCGATCGTGTGTCTCTCTTTACCTTTCGTTACATAATAATTACATCGTCATGACGACAATGACAACGGATACCTCATCGTAATATCTACACGACAGTTTGTTGTCGTCGACTACTCAAAGAACTATACAGAACTCCATACTGTATAATTCTAACAATAAGATATTACGACTAGTATTAATTGTTTTTGTCTTGTTTTTTTTTTGTCTTTTTTTTCTAAATTTTACTATCGCTATTGGAAATTGACCCTGAGGGTGGTGGGCTAAAATACATGGCGGATCATTGTATGTACAACCAATGAATTATACGTTTGTTTATTTCGTAATAATTATAATATTTATTTGAAATTTATTTATGTTATTTTTAACGTTAAATAATTATAAAAAATATACAAAAATATTTATATAAATAAATGTAATATTTAATTGTGTTCTTTTACTATTTAATAATTTGCATTATTAAACATGGCCGACCATTGTCTGTGAAACTAATGAATTAGTGGAATCTCCAGCACTTGAATACGTTATCTGGTGGCTAAATTTAAAATTAGAGTAGATAGATCGAATGATTAAAAAGTGATCAATTCTCAATGTATTTTAAATTTTATATTTAAAATTGACATTGACTGAAAAATAATGAAATTTAATCAGTTTAATACAAAAAAAAAAAATAAATAAAAAAACGTCGAATATCAACTAATGTCTAAAAGGTTACACTGAACATAGGAGTACAAAGGTTAAAATTGATATATGCAAGTAATCTTGATGAATATTTATAAATCATAAATTGTAAATTAAAATGAACATTTATTTAAATATTTATATCATTTGTGCATTCATTAATTGTAACTGCAAAACTGCCATTCTTTAATATACTATAGCAATATTAAACAAACGTAATTTTTATTCTATTCTATTTATGTAGAAAACAATAATTTTGTATTATTAATTAGAAATTAATTTTTATTAACATTTATAAAAAAAAAAAAATATGTTTTTTGAATAATAATCATGCTAATAAAAAAACAAAAACAAAAAACAATTATATTATTTCATGTATGAAATAAATGTAAAATAAATCGAAAGTTTTTTAATAAAAAAAACAAAACAAAAATAGTACAATCAATTAATTAATAATATAATATTTAATTATATTAAATAATTAATATTATTATTTATATAATATTATACATTAAATTTTAATTAATTTTATTAATTTAAATATTATTTTTATTAATTGTTAATAATTAAATTAATTAATTCGTTTTCTCGTTTAAAATATACAATACGAGTTAGAAATATTTCTCTTTCAATTTAAATATAATATATTTAAATTAAAATTAATTTTATTTAATTAATTATTATTTTTATTAATTGTTAATAATGAAATTAATTAATTCGTTTTCTCGTTTAAACTAAAAAAAAAAGAAATTAGAAATATTTCTTTCAATTTAAATTAAAAAAAAAATTCTATCTTCTATGATTTCTTTCTTTTTTTTTCCCACGAACATGACCATAGAAAATTTGTCGATGTAGGATTTAAAAAAAAAAAAAAAAAAAAACAAAACAAATAAATTAAAAAAAAAAAAAAAAGAAAAGAAAAGAAAAGAAAAGAAATAAAAGTCAATTAAAAAAGAGAAATTTCGTATCGACATTAAAAGAATTTCAAAATGGTGGAGAAAGTTAAAAGATGACGTTGTAAGATCACATTTTAAAGTATGTGAATTCTTCCTCGTTCCCGGATCTAAACTAACGTTGGTTGTCGGTACTATAAAGTAGTAGTATAGAAAAAAAAAATAAAAAAAAAAGAAAAAGGAAAAATAATGGTAAGCAATGTTAATATGTGAGATATATATCTATCGATGTATATAGTTATACACTTAGACGTTACGTGAAGGCACCCAGTAAGACTCGTGAAGAATGTCTTACGATGAAACAAGAATTGCGTTTGTAATTGTAAATAGTAAGTATATATATATATATAGACAATGTGATCGTGTTTGTGTATTGAATGTAACGGTTAGGATTACCTAAAAGGATTGCGAAGTATTACGTAGACTAACGACGACACAACAACAACGATAACGACGACGACAACGACGACGACAACGACGACGACGACGACGACTTGTTACATTGTCAAGGACGAGTTGAGATTCTGCGATTTATCGAAGGACATAATATCAGGTGGCAAATAATACAATGTATTATATACTTTTACTATATTGTATTTCGATTCATTGTACGACTCATAGATATTAAGTTATTAATTTTAATTAATTATAATTATTAATAGAATTTTCATAATTGTATGAATAAATTAATTAGGATTTTATATAAGGATACAATGTCAGGTTGCAAGTAATATAATGTTTAATACTTTTACTATATTGCTTTTAGATTAATATTATGAATCAAATTTGTTAACTTGAATTTACCTTAATTATTAAAAAAAATCTAATATAAATATATGCATAATTTAATTTTGATTTTATAGAAAAGCAAAATAATAGGTGGCAAATATAATATAAATGCATTTATTTCGTACTGCATTTTAATTGTATTGCATTTCTATTGATTCTATTATTTGTATTTATTAATGTTATTTATCTATAGTTATTAATAGAAATTTAATAATTGTATGAATAAATTAATTAAGATTTTATAAAAGAACACAATATCAGGTATCAAATATAACATAATACATTTTAATCGTACTGCATTTCGAGTGATTCTATGATTCAAATTTAATAACTTTTATAATTAATAGAAATATAATAATAATAATAAATAGAATATAATTAATAGAAATTTAATAATAATATGTATAAGTTAATAACGATTTTATAGATGGACAAGATATTGGGTGGCAAATATAATATAATACATTTTTATATCGTACTGCATTTGTATTGTATTGCATTTCGATTCATTGTACGATTCATTTATTAATATAAATTAACAACTTGTTAACAAACAGTTCTAATAAACTCAATTTAGCAATAAAAAATATCTATAATATCACAATATCATCTTAATGTATATAAATTACGTGTCACGTTGTTTGTTCGCAATGGACTCCTAAACTACTGAACCGATTTTAATCAAATTTTGCACCCTGTATGCAGTTACATCCATCTTGAAAGATAAGATAGTTTAATATCTCAATTTATAATCGCAATATTATGTTATTAATCGCGAATTATTTGTTTATAACTAAAGAGTCATGATTATCTCTGTTAGTTCGATAAGATTCTTACAGATGGCGGTATAAAGTAATTCGTTGTAGAAACACTGTAGGAGGGACGCGCCATACATATTGCTGGGGTTGCTATTAGCTGAAAATTTTGGGGGACAGCTTCCGATGCAACGCGCAGCCATGTTCATCTTTAGTATGTATAAATAACGGTTGTGGTTAGTTATGAAGATATAATACCCAGGAATCCTAGCTGATTTATTAATATTGGAAATTAAAAACAAATTGTACGAATGATTAAAATAATTGTAAATATAATATATATATAGTAGATAATTGTATTTATCAAAATTGTACAAATTCCTACAAGTTGTTTTGAAATTTCAAAATACTGTAATGCCTTTTATCAAATCAAACTTAATTGAATCTTTCTTTTTGAATTTATAATAATTTTCTTGTGTAACCTATTCCATTTTAATATAAATTTTTTCATTATCATTAAATATGGTTCATTTTTTTTCTGTATTTGATGCAATTCATTATTTGATAATTTTTTCAAACCAATTCACCACTCTACTCTCCTACACTATTCACTATTACTATATACAACTTTTATACTATTTAAAATGTTTGATTCATTCGCGCGCAATCACGTGACTACATAACTTCCTGTCCCCCAAAATTCTTTGGCGCGTCCCTCCTACAGGGTTCCTAATTCGTTGACTTAAAGACGTGTGTATCGAACTGATTGTGAGTTACATCAACGCGTGGCGGGACACCTATCTAGTATTTAATAAAAAAAAAGTAAATAATCTTATCATCAAAAATTCCTATTACGATAATACAAATCATACAAATACACGTATCCAACGTAAATGAAAATAAAACTGAAAAGATTATAAATATCGTAAACCCTTTTTTTTCTTTCTTTATCAAAACATTTCGTTAGAATTTCAATTTAACGATAAGATCAAATCAAATCAAATCAAAAGAAGTGAAATGAAATCAAATAAAATAGAATGAAATCAAATCAAATGAAACTAAAGCAAACAAAAAATAGAAATAGAGGAGAAAGGAGTTGGGTGGTCGATCTATCAGTCAGTCACGCGAGTGTGTTTCAAGTTAACTTACTCGAGTTTGTAAGTATCTGGGTGAGATACCACGCGGAAGCACGTTTCTACATATATATATATATATACATCTATACATATACACATATACATATATATATCAACTTATGTATATTCAAGCAAGCAAACAAGAAAGAAAAGGAAAAAAAAATACTAAAGAAAGAAAGAGATAGAAAGATAACTGAACGCGTTCGTTTTCCCTTTCTCTCGTTTTCTCTTTCTCTCTCTCTGTCTTTCTCTCTCTCTCTCTCTCTAACTCTCTTTTTTTTTTTTTATTATGTTTCTCTTCCTCTATCCCTCTCCCTCACACTTTCGTCCTTGCACTCTCTCTTTTATCTTTGAAACTAGTGAAAGAGAGTGAAAGATAGATACAGGATACAAGGACGAATGAAAATAAGTTTGTGTGTGTGTTTGTTTGTGTATAAGTGAGTGAGTGAGTGACTGAATGAGAGAGTGAGAGAGAGAGAGAGAGAGAGAGAGAGAGAGAGAGAGAAAGGAACAACTTGTGGCTTCTCTTTCCACCTTCTTCTCTTCCTCCTATTCTTCCTTGTGTTCCTCACCCTTTTTATTTGAACCCTTCTTTTTGTTCCTTCACGTTTTTTCACCACCTCCAACTATCTCAGAGAAGTTGTTCGCAGAGAGAAGAACAAATTCCCATGTCGACTTGCTTGAGAGGAGCATCGTCGTCGGTGCGGAAAGACGAGAAAGAGAGAGTATAGAAAGGAGAGAGAGAGAGAGAAAGAGAGAGAGAGAGAGAGAAGGAAAATGTCATATTACGAGTCTCCTTCCCACGGATTTACTTACTTGTTCGCAGTCAAGCGAAAGTGAGAACACTCGGTGTAATTTTTCTTTATCTGTTTATATATATATATATATATTATTATATATTATTATATATATGTATATGTATATATATATATTATTATATATATGTATATGTATATGTATATAATATTAACTGTTTATATTATTTAATTTAATTTAATTTATTTATTATTTAATATTTGTCTCTGTTTATAACATATATATATTTATATTATATATAAATATTATAATATATATTATAATATTTTATATATATATAATATTGTAAAAGATATTAGTATATTGTTTATAATAATTAATATGTATCAATTATAATTAATATACTAATTATTATATGTTAATTATTAATAGTTGACATAATATATAATATTATTATTATTATTATTATTATTATTATTATTATTATTATTATTATTATTATTATTATTAATATTATTATATATATATTTAATTTTATTTATATTTTTAAAATATTATTAATATAGTTAACATTGTTATCTAATAATAATATATATATATATATATATATAACATTATAATTAATTATGACCAATTAAATGGATAATTTTATATTCTATTATTTTATTTCTGTATTTGTATAACGATCATATAATAATTATGATAAATATATTTATTTAAATATTACTTAACTAATTGTGATAAAAAAAGCTCTTTGTATTTAAATTGTTCCATGATTAAATCTATTCAATATTATTATTATTATTATTATTATTATTATTATTATTATTATTATTATTCTCATTACTTATTTTTATTTGATATAATATTTCTATAATATCTGTTTTATTTATGATTCAAATATAACTATGACTAATGAAAAATTAGATTAAAAATCATTTGATAAATAATGAATTAAAGAGAGACAGTATACGAGGAGAGATTATGCGATAACATCGTAACCAGGTAGCTATGATAGTTCAAATAGAATCTCAGTTATCGAGATGACTACGCTCCAGTTATCTTACATAATTTATATAGCGTTCGTCTATGATGAATCATCGGTGAAATGAATCATACGATAGAAAAGAAGGATCTTAAAGTTTTGACGCTTCCGATAGATCACGAGGATCTAACGATCAAATGAAATTGCGATCTAAGACATTTTTTTATTTTTTTTTTATAAATATATGTTACACAGCTACAATGCATCGATTAATTATTCTACAGATTATTTAGATAACGTGTAGATTAACAAAATTGATCGGAAATTGTTTCATATCTCAAATTATCTTAGATAATCTGCATATTATCTACTTAGAGGTACTCGTTAAAGTGAAAATCAAAATCTTTTGCTGTAACAACAGCAACGTATTATCTACGATTTAAAATTAACATAAAGTTATTTATTTATATTTCGATATTCAAAGAATCAATTTAATACGATCGAACGTATCGAACAAAATTAAATTTGATAGAATCGATCGTCGATCGATTAAACAAAACAAACAAAAAACTATAATAGAAAGAATGATAACGGTTTTAAAAATAATTATTACGATTAGGGAAATGAATTTTTTTTTTCTTTTGACAAAAACGTATGATCAAATTTATGCTTTACTTATTTAGGGCAAATCTAAAGATCGGTGACAACTTTGAGTCACGTAGCAAATTGGTTTTTTTTTTTTACAAAGAGTATACCTATTTGTGGTAGATTTAGATTTGTAGTCACATTTTCTGAAAACCATGCTCAGGTTACCAAAGGATTGGTTTTATCGTTGTTCGACGTCAAAATATTTCTACAACTGAGACAATTTCTTTAACGATAACCCTTTAAGTGTTAATGTGTACGTTATGTAGGTTAAATGAACAAATCAGTTAATCTGCAGATTAGAAACAAATATATTAATTAAGAATTTAGGTCATCTGTTTTATCAAAATCATTGGATCAAATTAAAATTCAAATTTGCGAATACGAATCACGGTGTTTTTATTTAATATTCTTCGTCAAAATGAAACACAAATAATATTTATAAATAATGGATAGAAATCTGAATTTAAGGTGAAAAAATGAATTATTTTTATTATCCAATTTTGTATTTTATTATGGCGGGGGTGCACCGCCACCTGTTGCTGTGACTCACAATCAGTCCGATACACACGCTTTTAAGTCAACGAATTACCTTATATTGCCATCTGTTAGAATCTTATCGAACTAACAGAAATAATCATGACTCTTTATTAATAAACAAATAATTCGCGACTAATAAAATAATATTGCAATTATAAATTGAGATATAAACTATCTTATCTTTCAAGTTGGATGAAACTGCACACAGTGTGCAAAATTTGATTAAAATCGGTTTAGTAGTTTAAGAGTTCATTGCGGACAAACAACGTGACACGTAATTTATATATATTAAGATATATTTTGTTTTTAATTAATGTTTAATATATTTAATTGTTATGTGAATTTTTGTTCTATAAATTTTCTATACAAAATTTAATTGAATATTTATTCGATAGTTTCTATTTGTTTCTTTTATTATAATTATTGTTATTATTACTATTATTATTATTATTATTATTATAAAAATCATTTTTTTATAAATCGTTATTAATACTTCGAACATTTATTTTTATCATTATCATTGCAACCTTCGTGATCCTCGTAAAAAGATATAACTTTAATGAGTTAGTTAATCGGTCAAGATAACATTAATATCCATGTACACTCATTGGCAAATAATGTACACGCGTGTCTCGTGATACTAAAACGATGAAAAAGAAAAAAACAAAAAAAAGAAAACCTTCTATTTTTTTTTTTTTTTTTTTTTTTTAATATGTATATATATTATCTTTATCGTGTATATTTCGAAATAATATTTTTTTTCTATATCGTTCTGTATTTTTATTATTATTTATTTTCTTACTATACTTTTTATTCTTTAAAGATTTTTTTTAGAAAATAATTAAAATAAATTAAAAAAAAAAAAAATATTAAGATTCAAACGAACACACACACACACACAAACACACATTTGCACAAAATTCAATTCAATTGAAATCAAATATTAATAATAAATAATAAATAATAATTAACCATTATTTTTTATAGTAATACTATTTAACACACAAGATTATTTAATATATATATATAATATTTGTTATAATATAGTCTTTTATTTAAGAATGAAAATAAAACGTGATATTGATGATTATAATTAGTATAAAAATTATATAAACAAAAATACAGATTATTTTTGTAAATATTTTAAAAATGTATTCCAAAAGAAGATGGATAGAAAAATTAAATAAATAAAAATTCATTATTAAAATGTTTGTCTACGTATAACCTCAAAACTACTGAACCAATCTTAATGAAATTTTGGTTAGTTTGTGTGACTATATTCAACTTAGAATATAGGATAGTTTTTATCGCAATTATTTGTAATTTTTTTTTTTTATTTCTAATTTAAAGATTCATTATTTAGAAGTTATCAAAGTCTGTAAGTTCTGTAAGTTTTCAATAGATGGTGTTGTATTACAATTCAATTATTTCGATATATTCATTTCATACAATTTTTTTTTCAGATTTACATATAACATAACCTTACTTTTGCTTTTTTTAACTACATTATTATTTTATGCTTTTCATTTTAATTTCGATAATATTTTGTATGTTATAATAATTTACTAAATAATTTAGAATTATATTAAAATCAATATTTTATAAAAAAAAAAAAAAAAAAACACTAAAAATAAAAGAAGAAGAAAAAAATGAATAGAAAAATGAAAGAGTAAAAAAAAAAGAAAAAAAGAAAAGAAGAAAAAAAAATTCAAAGAAATTTCGTAACAGATGGTTGTTGTGTTGTGTCTTTGGTTAGAGGAAGATGATAAGAGGAGAGTCATAATAACGACAGTAACTATGCTAGTTGACTCGAACGAAGTTGACCTAGTCAGGCACCCACCGGGTTCCATCTAATCTAAAATTAATTCCTAACAGCTGCTAGCCGACAAACCATACGTACCCATACGTACATACACATAGATAGAATAGATAAATAGATAAATATGTGTATATGGTTTAAATGCAACTTCTCTTTTAGTTTTCATTCGTATTATTCTTTACCGACGTGTCAAGGCCACGATTTAACTTTAACTTCCTACTAAAACTATTATATCTAAATATAATATAAAATTCATTCATGTTTTTTTCTTTTCTATTATTCGTTTAATTTAATAATAAATTAATTAAAAAAAAAAAAACAAAAACAAAAACAATAAGAAAAAAAACGAATTTATTGTTTATAATAATTGATCTAATTATTATTGATATTATTATTATTATTATTGTTATTATTATTGTTGTTGTTGTTATGGTAATAGAAAGGAATAAATTTAATAGAAATTTAATGAATAAAAAAAATATGTTTACAATTAATCAATTTAATTTTTAATATTATTATTATCATTACTATTATTATTATAATGTTAATATATTGATGAATAAATTATATTGAAATTAAATTAAAAAAAATATACTGGTTATAATAATTGATTTAATTATTATTGATATTATTATTATTACTATAATGGTAATATATTGGTGAATAAATTAAATTAAAATTAAATACAAAAAAATATACTGGTTATAATAATTGATTTAATTATTATTGATATTATTATTATTATTATTATTATTATTATTATTATTATTATTATTATTATTATTATTATTATTATTATTGTTATGGTAATAGAAATGAATAAATTCAATAGAAATTAAATAAAATAAAAAGAAATATGTTGACAATTTTTCAATTTAATTTTTAATATTATTATTATCATTATGCAATTAGAAAAAAAAAGAAATATACTGGTATAATAATTGATCCAATTATTATTATTATAATGGTAATATATTGGTGAATAAATTAAATTGAAATTAAATACAAAAAAATATACTGGTTACAATAATTGATCTTATTATTATTGATATTATTATTATTATTATTATTATTATTATTATTGTTTTTGTTATTATGATAATAGAGATGAATAAATTATATGGAAATTAATTAAAAAAAAAAAAAATTAAATACAAAAAAATATACTGGTTATAATAATTGATCTAATTATTGTTATTATTATTATTATTATTATTATTATTATTGTAATTGAAATGAAAAAAAAAATTTAAAATAAATTAAATAAAAAGAAAAAGTAAAAAAAAAATGGGAATATCCTGAGAATTAATTGATCTAATTATTATTATTTTTATTATTGTTATTATTATGTTAAGGCTAAATTCTTAAAATATTATAAAGTTTACAACGACATCGTTAATTTTATGAATATATTAGGAAAAAAAAAACAATAGAAAAGATAATAAAATATGCTGAGAATGTTAATCAATCGTAGATTAATTATTATCCGTTGTTAAAGTTGTTTTTTTTTTTTTTTTTTCATTTCTTTTGGCATGACAAATATTTGTACAATTTTTTTTTTCCACTATAATATCCAACACTCTCGTTAATTTCATTAATCCGGATAAAATGTAACAAAAAAAAAAAAAAACAAAAAAACAAAAAAAAAAAGTAAAGAAAAAGGAAAGAAAACAAAATGTTTATATAAATATGACAAGAATGTAAATTGATTTTTAATTATAATAACAACAATAATAATAATAATTATAATCATAATCATATTCATCATCATCATCATCATAATCATTATAAAAATATATTATTATAATATAATAAATATAATTTTATTCTTCTACTTTTGAGTTTCACAAACATTTGTACATTTTTTAATGTTAATTATGAATTATTTGTTAATTTGGTCTTGTGTAATATTTAAAAAAACAAAAAACTCTCGTTAATTTTATTGAACCAAATAATATATATATATATAAAAAAAAATATAATTAATTTATATAAATATGTTATAATATTATTATAATAATCAAATATCGATTCCATATATTCACATAATATAATAATAATTATTATTATCATTATTATTACATATATTATATAATAATTGCACTTATTTTTGATGTAAAATTTGTAAATCTTTTAATATAAATAAAAATGTTTGATATTGATACAGATAAAATTGTAAAAAAAAAAAATAACAATAAACAATTAGACAAATATATGTTATAATTTTGTTATAATAATAAATTCATACATTAATTTAATATTATAATAATAATAATAATTGTTATTAAACATATTATATAACTATTTCTTTTTTCTTGACAACAATTTGTAAATTGTCTAATTTCAACAATATTGTGATTCAGAATAAAATTGTACAAAAAATTACTATAATAATATTATTATAAATAAATATAATAATATTATAATAATTAATACGCTATAATTTAATTAGATTAATCAAAGATTTTGATTCACACATTGACGTAATATTATAACAATAATAATTATAATTAAATATTATTATGATATTATTTCTTTAATTTGTTATAAAAGTTTATAAACTTTTTAATATCGATAAGACTGTTTAATACTCATTCAGATAAAATTATTAAAAAAAAAAAAAAGAAAAAAAATACAATTACACAAATATGCTATAATATTGTTATAGTAATTAAATATCGTCTCACACACATTCTCATAATATAATAACAATAATAATTGTTAGTACATACAATATATAATTATTTCTTAAATTTTCACATGACAACAATTTGTCAACAATTTATTATCAACGAGACTGTTTGATATTAAATCTAGACAAAATTGTAAAATAAAAAAAAATAAAAACAATTAGATACATTAAATATGTTATATAATTTTATTTTACAATAACATTTACAATTTAATATAATAAACAGTTAATATATATTAATAATAACAATAAAAGTTAGAATAATCAAAGATTTATTTACACATTCACATAATAACATAATCATTATTAATTAGTATTACACATATTATATAATTATTTGTCTTATTTTGATTATGTAAGAAATTTGTTAACTTTTTCATATTAAAAAGTGTTATGAATATTGATTCAGATGAAATTGTAAAAGAAAAAAACAATAACTCAAATATGCTATAATTCAATGTTAAATTAAATATCAATTCACACATTTTAATATAAATAATAATAATAATAATAATAATAATATAATAAATATAATAATAAAAATAATAATAATAATTATTATAGTCATTATCGAATCTTACTGAATCTCAGTAATTACCTTTTGAAGATAGTCAAGCTCTTATCTGGTCACGCACTTAACTCACTCACGGTATATGTAATTTATTGGAACGATAATTGACAATTACCGACGTTTTCCTTCGTTACTTTCTCAACTTCATCAATATATATATATATATATATATATATATATATATATATATATATATATATATATATATAAACAATAAGGGGTTATTTGTACTACTACATTGCAGGTTAAAGTAACCCTTCGTATTTAGCCGTTTATATACAGGGTGACCTGTAACTGGTGGTACAAGTGAGAAGGGCCCACCCATTTTTCGTTTGTACATCACCAATTACAGATCACCCTGTATATATATATAATATATTTATATAAAAATATATGTGTGTGTATATATATATATATATATATATATATATATATATATATATATATATATATATATAGTAGTGATTTTAATTGATTCGATTCGCCAGCCAGGAGACACCTTTTAATTGGATGGGTTCTTTACGAATTGGATGATCAAGATACGCCAATTATATCCATCATCGATGGATTATATTATTATTATTATTATTTCTTTTTTTCTTTCTTTCTTTCATTCTTTTATTTCATCTTCTTTTTCTTATTATTCTTACCGTTTTTTTTCTTAATTTTCTTTTCTACCATTAACACCTTCCTTTCTTGATAAGGATAACAAAAACATTAAGTAATTCAAAGTAAAGTTTTCGTAATACGAGTAGATTGTAAGAATAATTGAATTGTAAATAATTGAATAATATTTTAACAATAATAAATAAACTGTGGGTTTAGAATTGGTTTGGTTTTCTAGTAATTATAGTGTGTTTAAATGTATTTTATTTATTATCATATTATTTTGTTTTTGTATCTGTTTATCAATGGTGAAAAATAAACACGACAACTCACACACACGAAGTAAAAATATATATATATTTATATAAATATATAAAATTCAAATTACAATATTTTATATAATATATAATATATTATGTATAAATATATAAATAAATAAATATAAAAAATTGAAATATATATAAATATAGTAAATATAGTAAATATATTAAATATATATATATTATATTATTATATAATATTAATTTAATATTATATTTATATATATTTAATATATAATTATATTATATATATTTATATATATATTTATATATATTTATATATAATTATTATAATAATATTATTATATAAAATAAATTTAATAATTTATATATATATATAGAATTAGAATTATAATATTTTATATAATTTATAATATACAATTAACAAACATAATATATATAAATAAAATTCAAATTATAATATTTTATATAATAAAAATTTTTTATTTATATATATATATATATATAGAAAAGAAATATTATTTGCGAAACGTTAATTATAGTGAAATATGAATTTTTGTTAAACATAAAACGAGTTGTCGGAGAAAATCAAAGATTTTCTTTTATATATATATATATATATATATATTTTTTTTTTTTTTGCCAACATAGGGCTTAAGTTATGTAAACTGTTCAACAAAAAGGGATTAATTATACTTTAGCATATGTATATTAGAATATATTCCATTAAATGTCACAGCGTAATTATTACGTTATACATTTAAGATTTTTCTTGATAATTTTTATCTTCAATCTAATCACCAGTTACATGATTTTTATCCAATTATTTCAATTCATTTTAATATTAACGATATCCAAGTACATATTTGTCTTACTTTATTGCTAATAAAAAGGAAACCTATTTTTACTGAACGTGAACGAAAACATTGTAAGTAATTGCGACTAAATTAATACTTTTCTCTAAGTAAAAGACATTTGTAGATATTTTTTTCGTTAATCCTACATTTTATCATTTAAATTATATCATTAATTATATATCGCTATAAAATTTGCTAATATAAAAATAATTCTTGTTTTTTGTTTTTTTTTTTTAGTTCAAAACTTAAACTGACATTTCTGTTCATTATTTATAAATATTATTTTACTTTCACTTTTGACGAAGAATATTAAATAAAAACACCGTGATTCGTATTCGCAAATTTGAATTTTAATTTGATCCAATGATTTTGATAAAACAGATGACCTAAATTCTTAATTAATATATTTGTTTCTAATCTGCAGATTAACTGATTTGTTCATTTAACCTACATAACGTACACATTAACACTTGAAGGGTTATCGTTAAAGAAATTGTCCCAGTTGTAGAAATATTTTGACGTCGAACAACGATAAAACCAATCCCTTGGTAACCTGAGCATGGTTTTCAGAAAATGTGACTACAAATCTAAATCTACCAAAAATAGGTATACTCTTTGTAAAAAAAAAAAAACCAATTTGCTACGTGACTCAAAGTTGTCACCGATCTTTAGATTTGCCCTAAATAAGTAAAGCATAAATTTGATCATACGTTTTTGTCAAAAAGAAAAAAAAAATCATTTCCATAATCGTAATAATTATTTTTAAAACCGTTATCATTCTTTCTATTATAGTTTTTTGTTTGTTTTGTTTAATCGATCGACGATCGATTCTATCAAATTTAATTTTGTTCGATACGTTCGATCGTATTAAATTGATTCTTTGAATATCGAAATATAAATAAATAACTTTATGTTAATTTTAAATCGTAGATAATACGTTGCTGTTGTTACAGCAAAAGATTTTGATTTTCACTTTAACGAATACCTCTAAGTAGATAATATGCAGATTATCTAAGATAATTTGAGATATGAAAGAATTTTTGATCAATTTAGTTAATCTATACACATTATCTGAATAATCTGTAGAATAATAATCAATTTGTGAACTTTAGCAAGGTAAGATTTTTATTCGGATAACGGTTAGTGTTTATGTGTTTGTTTGTATGTGTGTGTATTTGTCTGACCGTTCTAACGGCAACTTTCTCGTGGGCATCCGAAAAGTGCGAGCCCACGTGCTCTCATCGGAGAAAGGAGGCCATCGAAATGTCAGTTTTACGTGTTGGCCTCTCTCTCTCTCTCTCTCTCTCTCTCTCTCTCTCTCTCTCTCTCTCTGTCTTGTACTATCTCACATGTGTTGTGTTCTTCACGAACTAGTTAGGTTCTACCTTTAAACTTGATTGTCTCTACTATAACATTTTCTTATTCCGGATTCTTATATTTGCATTTCATATTTTTTCTTATTTCTCAAAAACTCTGATATTCAAGTTATTAATTCTTGAAAAAAAAAATTTTTTTTAATAAAATATTCAATTTAAATTGAAGTACAATTATTAATATGATTATTCATTATTTAATTATATTATATTATATTGTATTCTCATTTTTAATATTTTTTTATTCATAATAGATTGTAGATATTAATTAATGATAAATTATTTTAATGAATAAATTCAATTGAAATTAATGTGCAAATATTTATTTGATTATTAATTTAAATAATTATACTATATTAAATTATATTAAATTATATTATATTATATTTGCATTTGTTAAATATTTTTTCATTCATAATAGATTGTAGATATTAATTAATGATAAATTATTTTAATGAAATATTTATTTTAATTTGAAATACAATTATTTATATGATTATTAATTATTTAGTTATATTATATTCAATTATATTATATTACATTATTTTCCCATTTTTATTATTTTTTTTTTATTCATGATAGATTGTAGATATTAATTAATGATAAATTATTTTAATGAAATATTTATTTCAATTTGAGATACAATTATTTCTATGATTATTAATTATTTAGTTATATTATATTCAATTATATTATAATATATTATTCTCCCATTTTTATTATTTTTTTATTCATGATAGATTGTAGATATTAATTAATGATAAATTATTTTAATGAAATATTTATTTCAATTTGAGATACAATTATTTATATGATTATTAATTATTTAGTTATATTATATTCAATTATATTATATTATATTATTTTCCCATTTTTAATATTTTTTTTTTTATTCATGATAGATTGTAGATATTAATTAATGATAAATTATTTTAATGAACAATTCAATTGAAATTAATTTACAAATATTTATTTGATTATTAATTTAATTAATTATACTATATTAAATTATATTAAATTATTTTATATTATATTTGCATTTTTAATATATTTTCATTCATAATTGATTGTAGATATTAATTAATGATAAATTATTCTAATGAAATATTTAATTTAATATAAAATACAAATAGTTATCTGATTATTAATTAATAATAATGATAATATATATTTTATTTATATTAAAATATAAATAATTGAAAATACATTGATATTATTATTACAATAAAGTATGTATTATGAAACGAACATAATAATGTGTTTAATGTTGTACAAAGAAAACTAATCAAACCTATAATGGAATCATTATTATCATTAATTGGTTTCATTTACTTTCTTTCTCTCTCTCTCTCTTTCTCTCTCTCTCTCTCTCTCTTTCTCTGTTTCTCTCTTTCTCTCTTTCTATCATTCTTTTTCTCCCCTCTCTGTTTCTTTATTTTTTCTTCATTTTCTAATTCGTTCTTTAATCAATGCACCTTTGTTATTTTCTAATCATTTTGCTCAGAATTTCTATTTCTATTTTTATCTTACGATCAAACTTATTATTCATTTCTGTATTTTTTACAAGTGTTTAAATAATAATTAATAAACATTTTTTTAGTTTTATTTTTCAATTTTTCATTCATCACTTTTGTTTTACATTAATTTTTCTTTCATCGTTTTGTTTTAAATTAATTTTTCTTTCATCATTTTGTTTTAAATTAATTTTTCATACATCATTTTGTATTATTTTCAAATTTTCATTCATCATTTTGTTCTCAAATCATTTTTTTATTCATCATTTCGTTTTAAATTAATTTTTTCTGCATAATTTTGTTTTATTTTCAATTTTTCCTTCATCATTTTGTTTCAAATCAATTTTTCATTCACAATTTTGTTTTTTATATAAATTTTTGTACAAAAAATTAATTTAAACAATTATAAATTTAAAAAATTAACTTGAAAATGTTAAATGAATAATTTATTTTCTATTTTTAACCCTTCAACATTTATAATCTTTTCATGAAATTGATTAAGTTTATTAATTCCAATAATTTATTTTCCTAATCAATTTTGATGAAAAAAATCTAAAAATTTAATTATTATTTATAATAATAATTAATTTTTTATTAAATGTATTTAATAGAACAGGAATAAAATTTCTTTTCTTCTGGGTTATCTTAAAATAAACTTTCGAAAGATATGGAGCAACAGGAAGATAGAAATTGAAACTGGATCCTGTTAGCATAATCTAGGAAGTCGCCTAACGTTAGATTTACAACAACCACATGCGACAAGGAAGTACCATTTTTTTTTTTTTTTTTTTAATTTTTTTTTTCTTTCTATTGACACTAGATATATACTCATTATGTCTATAAATATAAAATAATTTAAAAAGAAAATTGAAAAAAAAAAAAACAAGAAAAAATAATCAACTAACCTACTGATCAGATTTTTATTTTTTTTTAGTGTGTGTGTGTGTGTGTTTGTTTTTTTTTCTTGTTTCTTTTTATTGACACAAAAGAAATGTACTTATTATATATATATATAAATATTGAAAAAAAAAAAAAAATGAAAAAAAATTAAATTACAAACCAACAGGATTTTTATTTATTTTTTTTTTTTTTAATTTTTTTTTCTTGTTTTTTTTTTTATTTTATCACCACTTATATACGTATTATATCAACAAATACAAAATAGAATAAAGAAAACTGAAAAAAAAATTGAGCTAACCTATAAATAGGATTTTCATTTAATTCTTTTTTTTATTTTTTTTTATTTTTTTTATTTTTTTTTATTTTTTTCACCAGATGTTGTACACTTATTATATTTACAAATATTAAATAATTAAAAAGAAAATTGAAAAAAAAAATTAATTATCAATTGGTAAAATTAAATAAAAATATGAAATATTTAATTGCAATATTTTTTTAATTTAATTTAAATAAAATATTGAATTACTTTTTAAAATTATTTTGTTTCATGTTTTTTTTTGTTGTTGATACGAGATATACATATATTATATTTATTAATATAAAATAATATAAAAAAAGAAAACGGAAAAAAAATTAATCTGCTAATCGGATTTTTATTATTATTATTATTTTTTTTTTCATTTCCTTTATATTTCTCGATATCTATAATCCATATTATTTTCATCTCGTTTCATTTGATAAATCGAATCGATATTTTTATCCTCAAGGTTAAATAAGTAGCTGTGTTTGTGACATAATATGAACATTCTATATTTTCTTTTTTATTTTTTTAAATTATTTACACACTATTTTTTTTCTAGTTTTGATTGGTTAATTAATAACTAATATCATTTAAATAATAGTATATTTTATAATGTAAACGTAGAACACATATATATATTTATTTATTTAATTTAACGAGAATGTTTTATAAAATGTTTATTCGAAATTGTGAAGTTTTTTTGACAACTAATTGTCACATAAATAAATAACAGAAAACAATCAAAAAAAAAAAAAAGATTAATTTTTCATTAATGTTAATAGTTTCGAAAATACAAATTTATATAAAAAATAATTAATTCTTTGCACATTGTTATAATGTGTTTAGTTAATTAATTAATAAATGTAATTTAATTTTAATTATTTTTCTATTTTAGTATAAGTATGAATAAAACATCCTCTTGAATTATTTAATATAAAATTTATTATTAATTAAAAGAATTATTAGCAATGTTTAATTTCTAATATTTAATTAAATTTATTAAATTTAATTATTTTTTTGAATAATTATTTATTAAATTTATAATATTTATAATATTTATTTAAATAAATAATTAATTATAATTTTAATTATTTATTTCATATTGTAATTATTCAATTATTTATTTCATATTGTAATTAATTAATTATTTATTTCATATTGTAATTATTTAATTATTTATTTCATATTGTAATTATTTAATTATTTATTTCATATTGTAATAATTTAATTATTTATTTCATATTGTAATTATTTAATTGATTATTTCATATTGTAATTATTTAATTGATTATTTCATATTGTAATTATTTAATTATTTATTTCATATTGTAATTATTTAATTATTTATTACATATTGTAATTAATTAATTATTTATTTCATATTGTAATTATTTAATTATTTATTTCATATTGTAATTATTTAATTATTTATTTCATATTGTAATGATTTAATTATTTATTTCATATTGTAATTATCTAATTATTTATTTCATATTGTAATTATTTAATTATTTATTTCATATTGTAATTAATTATAATTAATTATTCATTCAATTAAATATTATAAATATTATAAATATTATAAATTTAATTATTAAATTTATCTATTAATAATATTTGTCAAAATTATGAAACATACTTTACAAAACAATTTCTTATAAAAAAATAATTTAATCAAACGTTAGAAATGATATCATAATCAAGAATTAATTAATTATTAAATTTTGAATAAAAAAAAAAATAAAATCAATAAAAAATCTCTCCTTTCGAAATTTTGTAATAAAAAATTATTAATAAAAAAAAAAAATAAAAATACATTGTAAACATTTAAAATAACACAAAAGTAAAATCACACGTACTTCTGTGGTAGGTTTGTTTTATTTTAACCTTGAAATGATTTCTTATGTATTTTCTTATACTGATATTCGTCGAAAGTAAATTGATCTATCTATGAAAAAGCCACATTGGAAAAAATAAAAAAAAAAAAACTACTGATCAAACGTAAATATAGTACCTGTAATATTGTACGTGTGTATATGTCTCTATATATACACATTGACATATACATATACATATATATATATGAACTAGGAAGTTGTGCATGCCACGTGACTTTCACTTTCACCGAAATAACGGGGACGTTGTAATGAATTAGTATGATTCTGAGAATACCTATACACACATAAACAAAAACACACACACACATATACATATACATATAAATATAAACATAAATATATATAAAATACAAATACATATTAATATATATGTGTATATGTATAATATATGAATTAATAATACATGTATAGGTATATGTGTGCTGTGTATATGTGTGTGTGTGTGTGTATGTGTAGAGAATATATTAATGGTGTTTCGTTTTCTTTAATTCTTTTGGTTAACACATTCACATATATTGTAAATACACACATAAGTTTACTCACTATCTCTTTCTTTCTTTTTCTCATCACTTTCGTATATCGCATGAAAGAGAAATTTACCTTGGTAGACATTGAATTTAGGTTAACGCGTAAAGGGTCTTTTTCTTATCTCTGATCTCGAAAGTTTTTTTCAAAGAGACACGCCCTAAATGTTCGAGTTATGCGACTTTTAAATATCAATTTTATCATATTCAAATAATCCATATATATATATATATATATACATATAAAGTTAGGTACACATTTCTTATATGAATTATTTTGTTGTTTTGTTTAAATAATTCAATGAATTTTAATTATCAATTTTGTTATATTTAAATAATATATATATATATGAATAGTGTATATATAATCAAAATTATATTATTTATATTAAATTATATTATATATTACAAATAATATAAATTATTATTTTTTTAAAATAATTTATTGACTTAAAAATATTGATTTTATCATATTTATAAAAATTATAATTATATTAATTAAATTAATTAAATATTTATTTGTTATTCAACTATAATGTATTATATGTATATTTAAATATACAATTATTAAATATTATATTTTTATAATTAAATATTGTTATATTATATTAATTAAATTAATTAAATATTTATTTATTATTCAGTTATAATGTATTATATGTATATTTAAATATACAATTATTAAATGGTAATTTTTATACTTAAATATTATTATATTATATTAATTAAATTAATTAAATATTTATTTGTTATTCAGTTATAATGTATTATATGTATATTTAAATATACAATTATTAAATACTATATTTTTATAATTAAATATTATTATATTATATTAATTAAATTAATTAAATATTTATTTGTTATTCAGTTATAATGTATTATATGTATATTTAAATATACAATTATAAAATATTAATTTTTATAATTAAATATTGTTATATTATATTAATTAAATTAATTAAATATTATAATTATATTAATTAAACTATCTAAATATTTATTTATTATTCAACTATAATGTATTATATGTATATTTAAATATACAATTATTAAATATTAATTTGTATTAATTAAACATTATTATTATATTAATTAAATTAATTAAATATATTAATATATTTATTAATTATATATATATATATATATATATATATATATATATATATATATATATAAATTTTACTTTTTTCACACGAATTATTTTGTTTGTTTTTTTGTTTAAATAATTTATGACTTAAAAATATTATATTTAATTATATTTAATGATTAAAATATTATTATACATATTTAAATCTATTTATATATAAAGTTTAATTTATTTCACATGAATTATTTTGTTTGTTTTTTTTTGTTTTTTTTTTTTTAATAATTTATTCATCAAACAGAGAATAATTTATTATGAATCAAAAGTATTCGTTAAATACAATTAAAATAGTTACTTATCTGTATAATAGTATTAGTGGATTTGATAGATCATCGTAAATCTCCTAAAGAAGGAGATGAAAAATTCCATTTGTGATTTCAATGGAAATAGTTCTGATTAACGTTAAAAATAAATGCGATGTCATTACAATTAATGACGAATCAGGCGCCAAGACTATTTATGAAACATTTCTACTGTATATATACAGAGATATACATGTATACATGTAGAGACATTCTCGAATATGTATGCGAGTATTTCGTGAAAAAGATAATTTTGCAAATTATTCATGGTTTTCAGAAAAAAAAAAAAAACATTATAAACTTTTTTTAAATCAATTGTACAATTATGATTTATATTGATTTTTTTTTTATAATATATTTATTCAATTATTCGAGTAATAGGATAATAATTTATATATAGAAATGTAAAATGTAAAATGTAAATGTAAAATGTAAATATAAATGTAAAATTTATATATAAATTATTTCTATAACTATTCTTTTTTTTTTTTTTTTTATAAATAAACAGCATTTGTTTTATGACCAAAATAAAAAAAGAATTAAATTGTTTTTCGGTTTTTTTTTACAAAATATTATTGGATTTTATGTTATAAATATTTTTAAATAATCTTCTTCAATATTTTATGAAATTTTCTTTTTGTTTATATTATAAGTTTAATTATTAATAGTTGAATATTAAAAGTTTTTTTATATTTAATATTATTAATTATTATATTAACAAATTGTACAAATATAGTATATATATATATATATATATATATATATATATATACTAAATATTTTTTATTTTTTTTTAAAGAATTAATAAAACTTAAATATTATAAATAAAATATTTTTTTTGTATTATTATATTAAAAATATTTATTATAATTAAAGTAAAATTAATTAGTAATAAATAAAATTCAATATTTAGACAAAAATATTTTATTACATGTATTTATTATATAAAATGTAATATATATTATTATTATTATTATTATTATTATTATTATTATTATTATTATTATTATTATTATTATTATTATTATTATTATTATTATATAATATAATATTAATTTAATAATTATTATAATAATACTCATATATTATTTAATTTATTATAATTATTTAATATATATTATTATTTTCTTAAAATTAATTTAACTAAATTATTTGTTAAAAAATAATTTAATAAAATTTTATTTAATTTAAATTTTTTATTAAATTTTCCTTACTCAATAAATTGTTATCAAATATATTTTGATTTTTAATATATAACAAAGATTTAAATAATAATTTAAAATTTATTATTTATATTAAAATTATTTATAATAAGACTAGTGGTTAGGTTTCTTTTAACGAAAGAACGAATGGGAAAGGTAAAAAAAAAAAAGAAAAAATATATAAAGAAAGAAAAAGAAATATTTGAAATACCAAAATGTTTCTTGAAAATCACTTGTAGATAATAAGATTGATACGATACTGTCGGATTGATTTATTACGTGACAACATATTATTATCTCTAACGACGAACTAGTTCTGTTACGAGCAGGTTCAATATTTTTATCTTACCAATCGTAGAGAAAGACTACGCTTAATGAAATCAAATGCCACCTTACTTTATTTTATCGTTTCTAAGTTTCTTTTTTCTTTTTCTTTTTTCTTCACAATTAAAGATACAAACATAACACCTATGGGATCCATACGTTAATCTTTTCCACTTCAATGAATATTTTATTAGTTTTTACTTTTTTTTTCTTCTTCTTTTACGAATATATATATATAATACTAATGGAATAATTGGAAATCTTGTAAGATATTTTTCAAAGCAATAAATACATCAATAAACATTAAAAAATAAAATATTAATTAAATTAATAGCTCGTTGATTATTTTTAAATGTTGGTATACTCGTATGTGTGTGTGTGTGATTGTGTAATAATAATAAAATTAATTATTAAAAAATGTTTGAACAACAATTCATGTTTTTCTTTTTTATTATTTTCTTTTCTTTTAATATATAATAATAATAATAATAATAATAATAATAATAATAATAATAATAATAATAATAATAATATTAATTATTAAAAAATGTTTGAACACCAATTCATGTTTTTCTTTTTTATTATTTTCTTTTCTTTTAATATATAATAATCATAATAATAATATTAATTATTAAAAAATGTTTGAACAACAATTTATGTCTTTCTTTTTTATTATTTTCTTTTCTTTTAATATATAATAATAATAATAATAATAATAATAATAATAATAATAATATTAATAATTAAAAATTGTTTGAACAAGGATTAATTGTGTTTTTTTCATTTTGTATAAATATAATTATTTATCTTCGATGATTTTTTTTTTTTATTTAATACTATGGGACTTGAAGTTGCTCCCAAAAAATTGGATTTTTATTATATTAAACTATGATTATTTATTTTGCAAATATTCTACTAATGTAAGATTGACTACTATAATTTTATTATTTAAATATATTATTATTTATTTTTTCATAAATTTTTTTTTATATCCAATACGAAAGTGTTGTAAATTAATTGAATAATTGTATGTGTAATAAACGATGATGATTTTTTTTTCTTAAATATTTAACAAAACGTAAGACATATTACTGCTATTGTTTAAATATATGATTATTTATTTTTCATAATTTTTTTATTCAATGCAAAAGTGTTTTAAATTTACTAAATAATTTTATTTATAATAAACGATGATGATTTTTTTCTTAAATATTTAACAAAACGTAAGACATATTATTGCTATTGTTTAAATATATGATTGTTTATTTTTCATAATTTTTTTATTCAATGCAAAAGTGTTTTAAATTTACTGAATAATTTTATTTATAATAAACGATGATGATTTTTTTCTTAAATATTTGACAAACATACACACACACACACATAAAACCTAGTAATAATATTTTTTAAATATATATATATATATATATGTATACATTAATTATTTTTCTTTTATGATTTCTTTTGATCAAATTCAAAATTGTTATAAATTTATTGAATAATATTATTTTTTAATAAATGACGATTTTTTTCTTTCCTAAATAAGCAAATGTAAAAAAAAAAAACTTTAACACTTGTATTCTTTCGTTATAAACTTTTTCTCTTTTTTTTTCTTTTTTTTTTTCAATTTTTAATTTTCATTATTATTAAAGACATATATATATATATATAAACAAAGATGATAATATTTTAATGTATTTTTTGGTATTTTTCTTATCGATTGGGATACACGACAAAATAATATAAAAAGAAAAAAAAAAAAAAAGAAAAATGTTAAAATACAGCAAGAAAAATCAGCTTGGAAGGTGAAACTACGTTATCCTACGTAGTATGAAATCGTTTAACCGGTTTTACCAGAAGAACCGATAATAAAGAACAGATATATATATATATATATATATATATATATATATATATATATATATATATATATATATATATTGGTTCTTTTATTTTATATATATATATATATATATATATATAAAAGAAAACAAAAAACTAGAAAACTTATGCGCGCGTGTTTACGATCGAGGAAAGGGACGAACCGGAAGGGGAACCGATTTATACGTAATATCGACATTTTTCTTAAACGGAAGTTATCATTATTATTATTATTACTATTCCTTTTTTTTTTCATTAATTTTCCTTCACGTCAATTATATTCAATTTTAATGATCCATCGATATTGATTGATTTTTATTTTCAGGTAAAATGTTTCATAAGATACAACCTGTTTTTATTTTCTATTTTTTATTTATTCATTCATTTATTTATTTATTTATTTATTTATTTATTTATTTATTTATTTATTTATTTATTCTATCAGAATTAAATGAAATATAAAAAAGAAAAGGATTATATATGACAAATGTGTTGTAGTGGGGGGTGAAAAAGGGGTGAGGTTAGGGAAGTGTAAAATTGATCTTTCGAAAGATTAATTTTGTTTTTATTTTATATTATTTATTTATTTATTTTTTTATATATTTATTCTATTAGAATTGAATGAAATATTAAAAGAAAAAAAATATATATATATGGAAAATGGGTTGTGATGAAGGTGGGAGGGCAGAATTAAGGAAAGTGTAAATTTGATCTTTCGAAAGATGCACAACTTGTTTTGATATTATATATTATATTTATTTATTAATTTATTATAATTTTTTTTTTTAATATTTATTCTAACAGAATTGAATGTAATATAAAAAGAAAAAAATTATATAGGGAAAATGGGTTGTGATGAGGGAGGAGGAGGGAAAGTGTCAGGGAGGGGTAAGTTTTATCTTTTGGAAGATACAATCTGTCTTTATTTCATAGATTTTATTCATTTATTTTTTTTTTTTATTTATTTATTATGATTTTTATTAACATTTATTCCATCAGAATTGAATGAAATATAAAAAGAAGAAAAATTCAATATGAAAAATGGGTTGTGGTGAGAGAGGGGGAGGAGAGGGGTTCAGGAAATGTAAATTTGATCTTTCGAAAGATACAATCTGTTTTTATTTTCTATTTTTTATTTATTCATTTATTTATTTATTTATTTATTTATTTATTTATTTATTCTATCAGAATTGAATGAAATATAAAAAGAACAAAATTATATATGACAAATGTGTTTTAGTGGGGGTGAAAAAGGGGTGGTGTTAGGGAAGTGTAAATTTGATCTTTCGAAAGATACAATCTCTTTTTATTTTATATATTATATTTATTTATTATTATTTGTTGTAATATTTATTCTATTATTTATTTATTTTTTTTTAGATATTTTTTCCATCAGAATTGAACGAAATATAAAAAGCAAAAAAATTATATATGGAAAATGGTTCATGGGGAGAGTGAAAGGTGAAGAACTACGAAAATGTTAATTTTATCTTTCGAAAGATACAATCTGTCTTTATTTCATAGATTTTATTCATTTATTTATTTTTTTTTATTTATTTATTATGATTTTTATTAACATTTATTCCATCAGAATTGAATGAAATATAAAAAGAAAAAAAATTCAATATGAAAAATGGGTTGTGATGAGGGAGGGGGAGGAGAGGGGTTAAGGAAATGTAAATTTGATCTTTCGAAAGATACAATCTGTTTTTATATTATATTATTTATTTATTTATTAATTTATTATTTTTTTTTTAAATAGTTATTCTAACAAATTTGAATGAAATATAAAAAGAAAAAAAAAATTATATATGGAAAATATGTTTGGGTGGGAGGTGGGAGGGGTTAGGGAGGTATAGCAATTTGTCTTGTTAGAAATTGTTAGCTGATGTTTTAGATCATAGTCATCGTTCGGTGAAAGTTATCACAAAATGCTCGATCATATTCTCTCTCTCTCTCTCACTCTCTCTCTCTCTGTCTCTCTCTTTCTCTCTTAGTAATTCACTTTTGCTTTTTTTTCTTCTTTTCTTTTCTTTTTTTTTTTTCTTTCTAATATATCATTTTCACATTAGAAATTTGATATTTGAAATATAGATATTATGGAAATGAGAAATTGTTTAGGATTGTAATTTTGAAAAATGTATCTCGTTACGTAAAAAATAATTATTATAATTAATATTAAATATATTAATAATAAAATTTAATATTATTAATTTTAATAATTAATAATAAATAATTAAGTTTTTCTAACAATTATATCTATTTATATTTTTTCTTCATTTACATCTATCTAATATCATTCTATTTTATTTACAATAATAATAAATTAATAAAAATTTATATATATATATATATATATATATATATATATATATATATTTATAATATATAATATATATATAATATATATAGATATATAGAATATAATAATAAATATTAGATTCAAGTAAATTATGTAAAAACAATAATAATAATAAAAATAATAATAATATTCATGCCAATTTATTAATAATAACTCATGCAATTATTAAATATGCAAAAATAATGTTTTTTTTATATTTTTTTTTTTCATTTAATCTTTCATAATATTAATATTTATGCAAAATTAATAATAATAATTCGTTTCATAATTAAATATGCAAAAATAATGTTTTATATATATATATATATTTTTTTTTTCTTTTAATCTTTCATAATATTAATATTCATGCCAATTTAATAATAATAATTCGTTTAATAATTAAATATGCAAAAATAATATAATTTTTATTATTTTATTTAAATTTTTATTCATATTACGATTAACAATTTCTTTTCTTTCGTTTTTAATCTTTCGTAAGCGTAGTTATTCCGTTTCAACCAGGAAGTGTAACACTTTTCATGCTACGATACTTCCTTCTACGTTCTTTTTTTTTAAATAAAAACTATTTTACACTATTTCCTCGAATGTATAGCAGTATATATATATTGTATATAACATTTGTATACATCTGTATATAAAATAGGATGAAAACATACAAACGACATTCTGTCGTTTGAGTTGTGTTTTTCTTCAAACTACATTTTTCTTATTTTAATTGTAGGAAAAATCCTATTAGAGAAATCATTAGTGGAATTTCATCTATTCCAATACTGTAATTTATCAAAAGTTAATAAGAAAATTACTTCATATTTTTTTTCTTTTACTAATTAAATTTTACAAATTTGTAAAAATCCAAAAAAAAAATAAATAAATAAAAGAAGAAAAGAAAAGTGTTGTTCATTCTTCCATTATTATTTTCAACGCAATATCTTACAATTATTTTTCTCACGTTTGTTTTTCCATCTGACAAATTACCAAAATTATAAGTTATAAAAAAAAAAATAAAAAAATCTAACTTAAAAATAAACAAATATACGAATACATTTAATATTATTTATTATTATTTAATTATTATCACTTTTTATAGTATATATTAAAATATATTTAATAATTTGAATTATACTGCACGTTACAATTAGTTTCTTTTTTGGCCACTAGACGAATTTAAAAAATTCCCAAAAACATACTCAAAAATAAAATAATATAAAAAAACCAATTTAAAAATAAACAATTATACAAATACGTAAAATAGATAAAATAATATTATTTATTATTATTTAATTATTACCACCTGTTATAGTATATATTAAAATATATTTAATAATTTGAATTATACTGCACGTTACAATTAGTTTCTTTTTTGGCCACCAGACGAATTTAAAAAATTCCCAAAAACATACTCAAAAATAAAATAATATGAAAAATCTAATTTAAAAATAAACAATTATACAAATACGTAAAATAGATAAAATAATATTATTTATTATTATTTAATTATTATCACCTTTTATAGTATATATTAAAATATATTTAATAATTTGAATTGTATTGCACGTTACAATTAGTTTCTTTTTTGGCCACCAGACGAATTTAATAAATTTCCAAAAACATACTCAAAAATAAAATAATATGAAAAATCTAATTTAAAAATAAACAATTATATGAATAAAATGTATAATTTAATATTATTTATTATTATTTAATTATTATCACCTTTTATAGTATATATTAAAATATATTTAATAATTTGAATTGTATTGCACGTTACAATTAGTTTCTTTTTTGGCCACTAGACGAATTTAATAAATTTCCAAAAACATACTCAAAAATAAAATAATATGAAAAATCTAATTTGAAAATAAACAAATATACGAATTTGAATATTTATAAAATAATATTATTTATTGTTATTTAATTATTATCTCTTTTCATAGTATACATTAAAATATATTTAATAATTACAAAATCATACTGGACACTTAAATTAGTTTCTTTTTTAGCCACCAGATGTCGCGACTGAGGTGGTTATTTTAAATACTAATAATATTATAAGGTATTATACACAAAAATATTTCTAAAAACCTAATTACTTCTTTTAACTAATAAAAAACACACACACACAAAAATAGAATAAAGAAAAATCTCATAAATCCAAAAAATAGTATTGCAAAAAAGAAAAATAAGATAAGAAAATTAAAAGAAAGATAAAAATTAAACAAAAGAAAAAAAAACTAAAAACAAACTCATATATAAATAAAAAAAATTTCAAAAAACCCATGAACAAAATCTCAATAATAAGAATAATATAAAATAAAAATAAAAGAAAGGTCAGAAGTAAAAACAAAAATAATTAAAAACAAATTCGTATATACAGAAAAATTTCAAAAACTCATTAACAGAATTATAAAAAAAAAAATAAAAAGATAAGAAAATAAAAGAAAGGTACACATATATGTATGTGTGTGCGTGTGTGTGTGTGTCGGAAGAAGGAAGAGCGTATTCGGTTGTTTGTTGGGTTAGTCCGGCGTATAATTTCCAATTATACTTTCCGATTAAGCATAAAGGAAAGCGAGAGCGAGTACAAAATCTACGCGAACTCACACGCAAACACATATATACACACATATACATAGATAGATTGATTGTAATGCAGTGTGAACGACTACGAAGAAGACTAGCATGATGTATGAGCAAATATACAGCAGGTGCATTCAGCTGTTTAACCGATGACGTCGATTATCAGAAAACGTATAGCACTGCCTTTTGTAAACTTTTTCTTTTTCTTATTATAATATTTGAAAATTATCATATTTTAATAACGACATCTAGTAGTCAAAAAAGAAACTAATTTTAATGTACAGTATAATAAATTATTAAATAATTTTTAATATATACTATGAAAATGATAAAATGAAATATGTATATATAAAAATAATAATAGAATTTCTTGTATTTTGTATGATTTTTACAGTAAATAGCGTGAATATTTAATTATTATTAGTTTTTTTACAATTACAAACTGATTACCTCAATCGCGACGTCTGGTGGCCAAAAAACAAACCAATTACTGTAAAGTGAAAAGTGTGAAGCACATAAACTGTAAATTATTCATTAATTTTTAATATATATTATGAAAATGATTACATGAATTATGTATGAAAATAATAATAATAGAGTTTCTTGTATTTTGTATGATTTTTACAGTAAATAACGTGAGTATTTAATTGTTATTAGTTTTTATACAATTGAAAACTGACTACCTCAATTGCGACGTCTGGTGGCCAAAAAACAAACCAATTACTGTAAAGTGAAATGTGTGAAGCACATAAACTGTAAATTATTCATTAATTTTTAAAATATACTATGAAAATGATAACATAAACTATGTATAAAAATAATAATAATAGAGTTTCTTGTATTTTGTATGATTTTTACAGTAAATAACGTGATAATTTAATTAATATTAGTTTTCATACAATTGAAAACTGACTACCTCAATCGCGACGTCTGGTGGCCAAAAAACAAACCAATTACTGTAAAGTGAAATGTGTGAAGCACATAAACTGTAAATTATTCATTAATTTTAAAAATGTATTATGAAAATGATAACATGAACTATGTATAAAAATAATAATAATAGAATTTCTTGTATATTGTATGATTTTTACAGTAAATAACGTTAGTATTTAATTATTATTAGTTTTTATACAATTAAAAACTGACTACCTCAATTGCGACGTCTGGTGGCCAAAAAAGAAATCAATTAGTGTGAAGTTAAAAGTGTGAAGCACATAAACTGTAAATTATTCATTAATTTTTAATATATACTATGAAAGTAATAGAATTTTTTCTGTATAAAATTATAATAAAAGTAGAATTTAATATACTGTAAATGATTGTTTCAGTAAATGACATGAAAATTTAGATTTTAATTGTAATTATTTTTATTCATTTAGAATATTATTTGTTATTTTATTAATTTAAAATTAATTTTCATGCAATTGGAAACTGATTACCTCAATCACGACGCCTGGTGGCCAAAAAAACACACCAATTTTAATGTACAATATAATATAATTTATTAAAACGTAAGAATTAATGAAAATAAATTTGTTATTTTTCAATATATACTATGAAAGAGTAATATAATATTATTTTTGTGTAAAAAAAAAAAAAAAATTATTACACTGTGTGTATTAAAATACAGTAGTTTATATGAAAATTCAGAATATAGTTGTAATTTATTTTATTAATTTAGAATATTATTTATTATTTTATTATATTAAAATATTATTTGTTATTTTATTAATGTAGAATATAATTTTTATGCAATTGGGAACTGACCACCTCAATCACGTCATCTGATGGTCAAAAAACACACCAATTTTAATATATACAGCACAGTATAATGTAAATGATTAAACTCTAAGATTAAAAAAAAAATTCAATATTATATTTAAACATATAATATTCCTTATAAATAAACCCCTCTGTAAAAATAACAATAAATTATTAAAAAAAAAAAAAAAACCAAAACAAAGAAACATCATAATTACTAAAATATAAACGAACGAATAATTCATTAGTTGGACACAATAGTCGGCCATGTTTTTTATAGCCCCACCTTCGGGGTCAGTTCCCAATAGAATATAAACTGATATGCATTTAACCCCCTCCCTCCCTCTCTTCACCCACATATCCCATGACTTTTTCTATTTTGATTACCATTATTAAATATTTTTCTTGTTTTTTTTTTTTTTTCGTTTTATTTATAAACCGTCATCGCACTATTACAATAAAATTTCACATTAAAATTCTTATTTCTTTTATTTAACTCTAAGTACACTTGGACTTTTATTCTTCCGTGTTAGTAGTAAACTCGAAAGTGAAAACGGCAATTCGCCAACAACACAAAACACGACGAACCGAGAACTCTCATCGCGTGTTTGTTTCATCCTGATTTCAAACTCACTATTCCGTATCGTAGTACATATATGTGTATATATATGTATGTATGTATGTTATTTAATGTAAGTCTGATAGCAAAGACAAGTGTGTATGAGTATATATGTAGAGTACGTCATGACCCAGCCACTTTCTTCTTCGTTCCAGTGAACTTATTTTAATCGCACCAGTACACGTTTGACTCTAATCCCCCTTTTTTTTTCTTCCTTTGTTTTTTTTTTTATTTTATTTTTTTTTGTCAATTTCATCTTAGTCTCTGTCATCACTTTTTTTCGTTAATTTATTTATTTTTTTTATTATTTATTATGAATAATCGAGTGCTTTTTGTGTTTTTGTTTTGTTTGGTTTCATGTTCTCTTGTTTGATTGTAAATGAAATTTTTTGGTTATGAAATTTATTATATATATATATATATATATTAAATAGGATTATTTTGATTATTTTGAATTTAGTTTTAAAATCAATATTAATTATGAAATAATTAGTAAATTATTATATATAAATAAAATCAAAATAAAGAGGTAATATATAAACGTAATATAATTATTTATATAATTACAAATATGAATGATTTTTATTTGCATCAGTACGATTGATTCTAACCTCACTTTTATTATTTTTTTTTTTTAATTTTATCTTATTCTCTGTCATCACTTTTTTTCGTTAATATATATTTTTTAATTATTTATTATGAATAATTGAGTGCTTTTTTTAAATTTTTATTTTGTTTGGTTTCATGTTCTCTTGTTTGATTGTAAATGAAATTTTTTGGCTATGCAATTTATTATATATATATTAAATGGGATTATTTTAATTATTTTGATTTCAGTTTTGAAATCAAATACAATTTTTAAATTATAATAATTATTAAATAATTAGTAAATTATTATATATAAATAAAATCAAAGTAAATAGGTAATAAATAAACATAATATAATTATTTATATAATTACAAATATGAATGATTTTTATTTGCATCAGTACGATTTATTCTAACCTCACTTTTTTTTTATCTTTGTTTCTATTTCTTTTTTTTTTTTTTCAATTTCATCTTATTCTCTGTCATCACTTTTTTTCGTTTAATATTTTTGTTTTTTATTATTTATTATGAATAATTGAGTGCCTTTTTTTTTTTATTTTGGTTTTTTTGTAGTTTGATTTTTTCTCGTTTGATCGTAAAAAGATTTATTTTACCTATGAAAATTATTGTTTACACATAGATTTATATTAAATAGGATTATTTCGATTATTTTGATTATATTTTAAAAATAAAATCAAAATAAAAAGAAAATAAATAAATTTAATATAATTATTAACATAATGACAGAACAATGATTTTTATTCGCATCAGTACGATTGATTCTAACCTCACTTTTCTTTTTATCTTTGTTTCTTTTTCTATTTTTTAATTTCATCTTATTCTCTGTCATCACTTCTTTTCGTTAATATTTTTTTTTATTTGTTTTTTTTTTTTTTACGAATAATCAAGTGCTTCATTTTTTTGTGTGGTTTTATTTAAATAATTACAAATGAATGATTTTTCATCGCACTAGTACAATTGATTCTAACCTCACTTTTATTTTCTTTTTTTTTTTTTTTTTTTTTTTTTAATTTCATTTTATTCTCTGTCATCACTTCTTTTTAATAAATATTTTGTTTAATTATTTATTACGAATAATCAATTGCTTTATTTTTATTTTGTTTTTAGTTTTATGTTCTCTCGTTTGATTGTAAATGAATTTTTTCTTTGTCGATGAAAATTATTGTTGTATATTTGTGTATTAACTATTTAATAGAATTATTTTCATATATTTTTATTAATAAAATTAAAAAAAAAAAAGAAAAAAGTAATAGGGAGAAAGAGACAGGCAGAAAAAGAACAAGAATAAGAACAAGAAAAAGAAAAAGTAAGAAATAAAAGAAAAGAGAGTAAGAAAGAAAGAGAAAGTAAAGTTTATCAAAAGAGGTCTGAAAGAAGGCATTTGTTATCATACCCTTTCGGGTCGTACGATAACATATATTTCTATTTATGTCAAGATTTATTGAACGTTTATATTCATAACGATAGAATGAGAAAGAAAGAGAGAGAGAGAGAGAGAGCGAGAGAAAGAGAGAAAAAGATAAATATATTCTTAAAATCATCGATCGTTAATCAAAAAAAAAAAAAATTAAAAAACTATCGTAAGATTATTTATTCCTTTAAATAATTATTTCATTTATAATTCGTTCTATATATATATATATATATATATATATATATATATATATACAGGGTGATGCTTATAAAGGGAACGAGTAATAACTTTTTCTTAATTAACAATAGAAAAAAATCATAAAGGAAAAAGTTATATGGCACAACAAATGTCAACTTTCTATGACCTTACTTTTTTTGAAAATGCATCGATGCACCCGCTAGATGCAGTTGCACTTATTTTTTATATGGAACTCTAGATTTTTTTTTATACTATTCGATTCCTTTTTTTATTCTGCGTTAAAAAGTATTAAGTGAAGGTCATCGAAATGTCAATAGTTTATGAGATATTTGATGTTTTATATCGGCAATGTATTTTATTCAAATAAGTGTTCGAATGTTCCTCCATTGTATTCTAAATATTTTCTAATGCGCTTTTTTACATTTTTCATTACATTTTTTAATTGATATTGGAACAATACATTGTTATACGCCTCTTTTAGACTATGTTTGTTCATTGCGTCTATTAAACATTTCATTATTCGTAAAAGTGCGTTCATCTGTTCATAAAATTCTTTCTGCAAAATTTTCCTTTCGTTGTACTTGTCTAAAAAAAAATTGACAAAAACGCATTCTTCTAATATCATCCCCCACATGTAAAGTGTGTCCTATCGAATAACAATATGGATGTGTATTCACGTCCTTTTTATATCAGTCGATGATTTAAAGGAGCGTATTACAATGTATTGTTACAATATCAATTCAAATCAATGTAATAAAATACATTGCTGATATAAAACTTGAAATATCTCGTAAACTGTTGACATTCCGATGACATTCACTTAATACTTTTTAACGCAGAATAAAAAAAGGAATCGAATAGTGTAAAAAAAAAATCTAGAGTTTCAATTAAAAAAAAAGTGCAACTGCATTTAGCGGGTGCATCGATGCATTTTCAAAAAATGTAAGATCATAGAAAGTTGACATTTGTTGTGCCATATAACTTTTTCCTTTATGATTTTTTTCTATTGTTTATTAAAAAAAAGTTATTACCCGTCCACGTTACAAGAATCATCCCTGTATTCAAAAATGTATGGAACATCAAAAGATACTTTCAAGAGTTTCGATTTTTTTTAAATAAATAAATAAAAATAATATAATTATTTAAATAATTTTAATAAGAATAATTGTATTTCTACTAAATTATATGTATAGATATTATTTTGCAATGAATTTTTCCTTTAAATAATTAATTCATTTATATTCGTTCGATATACATACAGAAATTTGTGAAACATGGAATGATATTTGCATGTTTCGATTTTTTTAAATAAATAAATAAAAATAATATAATTATTTATATAATTTTAATAAGAATAATTGTATTTCTACTAAATTATATGTATAGATATTATTTTGCAATTAATTTTTCCTTTAAATAATTAATTTATTTATATTCGTTCGATATACATAGACAAATTTATGAAACGTCAAATGATACGTGCAAGTTTTGATTTTTAATAATAGATAAATAAATAAATAAATAAATAAATAAATAAATAGAGCAATAATATAATTTATTTAGATAATTCCAAATAGAATAATTATACTTTTACGATATATTATTATTCCTGGATATTATCTTAAAATAATTGATTTTTAAAATAAGCATTTAAAATTTATGTTCTTACGATATTATTACATTGAAAATTTTGTAAAAAATCGAATGATACTTGCAAATATCGATTTATTAAATAATAAACAAATAAATCAAGTAATAATATGATTACTTACATTATTCCAATAGAATAATTACGCTTCTACGAGTTCATACGTGGATATTATCCCAATTTAAAAAAAAACGTCACAAATTGCTTACCTGAAAACAGAAAAATAGAAAAAAAATATAAGTTTACAATTAGTTTAAACAATAATTAATAAATGATAAATTTTCATTGGTTATCATAAAATGTCTTACACATGGTTATATGTTTTGATTTTTTTTTTCTTTTTTTTTCTAATAAATACCTACTATATTTTTACTTTTACTTTTATAATTAATTTCACGCGTTTTATTCTTATATAATAATAATATTAATAATAATAATAATAGTAATAGTAATAATAACAGATTTAAATGACAAAAGTCAATCGAATAAGTATTAAGAAAAAAAATAAAGAAAAAAATAAACAAGGTATATCTTAAGAAAAAAAAAGAAAAAATTGAAAGAAATTGAAATTGGATACATAATTAAATAATCGCATGATTTATAATAAGTCAAATGCATGCATTTAAATATGCACTTGTCATGCACTAACACATAGACCAGCAGACACACCTAATCGTATTAACACTCATACGTCGTAAATAAATATTAATTTTAAGATATCTGACATGATTTCCTTTTCTTTTTTTCTTTTTTTTTTTTTGTAATTCCTTTTTTCTTTTTTTTTAATTAAACCACGATTTACCAAACCTGTAATGTTTCTTAATTGATAGTTCTTAAAATCTCTCTTTGAGCTTATTTATTATTTATGGAAATGATTTATTTATTATGCATGCGTGATAATAAAAAAAAAAAATAAATAAATTAGAATAAATAGAGAACAAAAAAAAAGTAAAAGAAAAAGAGTGATAGAGAAAAAAAAGATTCCAAGATGCTGCGTTAGTAACAATTATGATAATAATATGAATTTTAATGTAAACAAAACAAGAAAATATATTAATATAAAATTATATGACTTTAATTAAAAAAAAAAAAAAAAAAAAAAAAATATTCTCATAAAATATAATGAATTTAATTAAAAAAAAAAATATTCTCATAAAAGAATATGAATTTAATTCAACAAAATATATATTTATTTAAAATAATAAGAATTTAATTTAAAAAAAATAAATATTTATATAAAAAATATGAATTTAATTTAACAAAATATATATTTATTTAAAATAATAAGAATTTAATTTAAAAGAAATAAATATTTATATAAAAAATATGAATTTAATGAAAAAAAATATATTTATTTAAAATAATAGGAATGTAATTTAAAAAAAATAAATATTTTTATAAAAAATATGAATTTAATTAAAAAAAATATATTTATATAAAATAATATGAATTTAATTAAAAATATATATATATATGTATATATACTTATATAATAAGAACATGAATTAAATTAAAAAAAAAAAAAAAGAAATAAACAAAAGAATATTTATAGAAAATTATATATATATATATATATATATATACATAAAAATATTATATAAAAATTATAATGTCACTTAACGTTACAACGTAATAAATAATTTTTATTATTATTATAAATATTATTCTAATTATGATTAATGTAATATTACAGGGTTTACAGCAATTGGCAAGGAAAATAATGACATTAGATCAATCAAAATAGATCGATCGTTCGATTGATTATTTTCACTCGCTCGATTTATTTCAAAAAAAAAGACTTAACGTCAATTTTAATAATAATAACCTTTCAAACTTGTCATATATATTTTTCCACCTCCCCTTCACCCAAGTTCCACGCCCCCAATGTTCTTTTTTCTTTTTTTATTTATTATTATTATTTTTTTTTCCTCATATAACGCAATATTCCTTGAGAAGTGAGGAAAAAAGGTAAGAAAACAAAAATGCGAAACAAGATCAACATATATATATATATATACACATAAGAAAACACGAGATGATAAAAACGTTTATTTTAACGTGAATAAATAAAGGATTCTTTTTTATTTATTTATTTAATTAGTTTTTTATTCTCATCTCATTTTTTTAATATTTTTTTTACAATGATTTTTATCGTATCGATAATTGTCGTACATTTTCATTGACGATGAGAATAATAGTTTCTATGTTTTAAACATTTAAATAAAAAGAAAAAGAAATATTTTCTTTTGTAAACTGTAAAATGAAAAAATAGGTCTCGTTTATTCAAATATTAATATTTAAATAAATATACTATATATTTCTTTATTTATAAAAAGTTAGTGTATCACAATGCTTGTCCACTTAAAACTTCGAAACTACTCTGAACCGATCTTAATGAATTTTTTTTTGTTCATTTTGTGTAATTTGTTTCAACTTTGTATATAGGATAGTTTTTATCACAATTATTTGTTATTTTTTATTGCTAATTTTAGAATTTATTATTTGAGGTTATCTAAGCCTCTAGGTACTGTAAGTATTCAATAGATATATATATATATATATATATATATAATCGAATATAAAATAATATAATCGAAATAATAATTAGAAATAAACAAACAAAATTATTTAAATAAACAACTGACATAATACATTGTAGAAATGCATCATTAATTAAATACAATCTTATGTTAATTAAAATAGATAATGAAATGGAAGAAATAAAAAAAAATAAAAAATAAAAAAAATAGAATTAAAAATAAGAACAAATGTAAATATATTGTATATAATCTAAATAATAGTAATAATAAAAACAATAAAATTAATAATAATAAAAAGAATATATTAAAATATTAATATTGATATATAGTAGACAATAGAAATACATTAAATTGATTCTTATGCTAATTAAAAATAAAGTTAACGAAATGGAAAAAAGAAGAAAACTAAAAAGAGAAAAAAATAGAGAAAAATAAAAAAATAAAAATAAAAAAAAAGAAAAGAAAAAAAAACAAATAAGAAATTAATAATAAAAGAGACATTGAAAATAAAATGAGAAGTCGATTGATAATCGCATTTCAAGGCGTCTTGTAAGAATAATCAATGCACAGACACATCTATATATATATATATATATATATATATGTATGTATGTATATGTGTATGAGAGTGCAATCCGATTTTCCGAATAGGCTTCTTCTTTACCCCCACCACCCCACTATGCAATGCAAGTATTCCCCTCTTTTTTGCACACCCCTGACCAACCCCCACTCCTCTTCTTCGAAAGCCTATCCCTACTCCATTTTTTAATGCATTTCGCTATTCTCGATGATTCTCCGCGGACGGATTGCACGAGTATAATGAATGCCGATGCACGTGGATGCGCGCGTGCAATTTGCACTTTTAAATGATTACGTGCACTCTATAACTATCTCTTTTATTTATTTTATTTTATTTAATTTTATTTTATTTATTCAATCGAATTGAATCGAATTGAATTTATTTCTTTATTTTATTTTTAATTGAATTGAATTAAATTGTATTTCATTTATTTATTTATTTATTTATTTATTTATTGAATTTTTAATTGAATTGAATTAAATTGTATTTCATTTATTTATTTATTTATTTATTTATTTATTGAATTTTTAATTGCATTGAATTGAATTGTATTTTATTTTCTTTTCATTTATTTATTTATTTAATTTTTAATTGCATTGAATTGAATTGTATTTTATTTTCTTTTTATTTATTTATTTATTTAATTTTGAATTGCATTGAATTGAATTGAATTGTATTTTATTTTTTCTTTATTTATTTATTTAATTATGAATTGCATTGAATTGAATTGTATTTTATTTTTTCTTTATTTATTTATTTATTTATTTAATTTTTAATTCAATAAAATCGAATAGTGTTTCTTTCTATCTTTATTTATTTACTAATTTATTTGTTTATTTATTTAATTATTAATCGAATTGTATCAAATTTAATTTACTTCTTTATTTATTTATTTATTTGTTTATTTATTTAATAATTAATTTCTTTATTTATTTAAATGTTAATTGAATTGTATGGAAATTGATTTACTTCTTTCTTTAATCCTTTCTTTATTTATTAATTTATTTCTTTATTTATTTATTTATTTAATTTTTAATTGAATTGTATTGAATTTAATTGACTTCTTCTCTCTTTTTATTTCTTTATTTATTTATTAATTTATTTCTTCGTTTATCTCATTTTTATCTGAATTGTATTGAATTTAAATTCATTCTTTTTTTCTTTCTTTTCCTTCGTTTTTTTTTTTTCTTATTCTTTGTAATATCTTTTACGTTCTTCTTGTTTTTTTTTGTTTTTTTTTTTTGTTTTTTAGATACAAATACGCAGGTCTAACATATTTGCATGAAAAATAAGCAATTATCAAGATAACCAATATTATCTACTAATAATATTTTTGTTTTTCATTTCAACTGTTTATAAATCATTAGTTACCATCGTACATTTTAAAAACTAAGGATATTCAATTAGTTACATCTTTTATTTTTATTTTTTTTTAAAGTTTCAATCACTTAACTTATATTTTTATTGTTTAGAATGTTTAAACTTTTTATTAAACAATTACCAAAAAAAAAACATTTGTAATGGTACCATAAAACTAATAAAAAAAAAAAAAAAGAGAAAAACAGAAACATTGATTTTATTTCGAAATATTTATCTATTTTAAATAATAATAAAGTTTCGTTAAAAAAAAAATGAATCCTATACCAATTATCTAATAATTCAATATATATATATATATATATATATATATTCCTAATCATATTAAATAATTAAATTATTTATATAATCTATAGTATATTAAATACAATAAATTATTATTTAATTACATTATATTAATTTATTAATAATACAGTAATTAATATAATTTAATTTAATTAAATAACAATTGATATTATATAATAATTCAAATTGTATATAAATTATTAAATTATAATTTAAATTATATAATTAATTATAATTGTAATAATATTTTATATTATTTTAATAATAATAATTCAATTATAATTTTTAAATTGTATTATTAAATAAATAATAATTTAATTATTTATATAATTATATTTTAAGTTATACATTAATATATATAATATATATATTAAATAAATAATAATATAAATAAATAAATAAATAAATAAATAAATAAATAAATAAATAAATATATATATATATATATATATATATATATAAAATTACATTATATTAATTGTTATTAATTATATTAACTATTATAATTATATTAATTATTATAATAATAAATTAAGATAATAAATTTAAATAAATAATAAATTTATCTTTTCACAGTTATTATTGTCATAATCAGTTATTTTTATTATTAACGATCAATTAAGTAAAAAAAAAAAAATTAATTTAATAATAAATTTAGACAATAAATGTAGATAATTAATTTAGATAATTAATTTAGATAATAAATGTAGACAATAAATTTAGATAGTAAATTTAGGTAAAATAAATTGAAATAAATAATAAATATATCTTTCCACAATTATCATTGTCATAATAAATTATTTGTATTATTCACGATTAATTTAGTAAAAAAAAAATAAAAAAAGAAAATTAAACCCCTTTCCTACTTAAAAATCACCAAGTAAGAAAATTTTTTATAGGATTATTTTTAAGAACTCAAATCAAAGCTTAATAATTCTAACTCGATGATCTAAATTTGTCACTTCCAATATACTTCCTTCAAAAAATAATATAGAAAAAGAATAGAAGAGAAGGAAAAAAAACATTGAGAAAGAGAGAAAGAAAGTGAGAGATAGAGAGAGAGAGAGAGAGAGAGAGAGAGAGGAAGAAGAACATTCGCCATTTTTACGGCTTCGTTTAGGCGGCTGATTAAAGAATAGCCTTCGGAAGGTCGAGTTACGGTCACTATGCCACGGTCTTCGGGAAACGTTAGAACCCACATATGTACACACACACACATACAAACATACCTATACATTGTATAAGACTATACAGTTGCATATTCTTATTGTGTGTATTATTATTTATTAATAAATAGATTTATAGAATTTATATGTTATAATAATATATTAGAAATTCGGTTTGAATATAAATATAATTATTATTTTTAAACACACACGAACACACATACATACATACATGCATATCAATTAATATAAATATCTTGGAAATTATTGATAATAGTAAAAAAAATGTTTGAGACAAAAGTTAAATGATTTGAAAAAAAATAATTTAAATGATATTATTATTTTTTTTTTTTTTATATAGATAGATAAGATAAGAAGTTTATTTCAGGTATACCCTTTTAGGGTGTTTACCTCGAAGGCCTTCCCTACTTTTTTTTTATATATATAAAATATAAAATGTATTTTATATATTTTATTATATTTTTTATAATATTTTTTTATATTTCCAAACGGAATCATATATTTTTTGATGCACCAATATTTTATATTTAAAAAAAAAGATATAAAAATATGAAATATAAAATATATAAAATATACAAAACTAATTATAAAATATAAAATATAAAATAATTATTAAAAATATAATTATTTAAAAAAAAGATATAAAAATATGAAATATAAAATATATAAAATATACAAAACTAATTATAAAATATAAAATATAAAATATAAAAAGTATACAAAAATAAATGTAAAATATTTATATAAATATATAAATATCTTTCTCAAATATTTTTATATGCATATTAATATTCCTTATATAAAATTATTAAACTACGTACATACACACACACATACACACACAAAGAAAAAATGATTAATTTACGATATAATTAAAATTTGTTTCTAATTATCAATAGTTTCGATGAAATGTATAATTTTTAATTTAAAAAAAATTTTTTTTTCTATAATTCACTGACTAATAATTTTCATTCTTTTTTTTTTTTTTTTTTTAAATAAAATATCAACAAGACAAATGAATCAACTGAATAAATAAAAATTAGATGAAATATTATCATTTTGTAAATGACAAATTTTTATGGGTAGGTATATTTTTTAATGTATTTTTTGTTTCTTCTTTTAAACAAAACAATATTCGAAAAATCAAATAAAACTTTGATAAAATGTTTTTTTTTTTTTTTTTTTTTTTTGGTTAATGGAATATTTTTACGGATATATTTTTTTATATTTTCATTTTTTTTTATTTTCTTTGTTCTTTTTTTTTTTTTTAAATAAAATTTTGTTTAATGGAAATAAATGGAATCTGATATTATCGTTAATTCATACGTAAAATGATAAATAATAAAATAGCCGAGTATAGCAAGTATTTTGTCAAGGTTGCGAACGATATCCGTCATAGAAGATCATAGGTCAACGTTTAACTTGCGTCTCTAATTGTTATTCAAAGATGCGCTCTTCAATAACTACAAGGTCGTCGACTTATAGTTTATTCATTCTTATATTGCACTATTTCAATAACACTTTTTTTTCTTCTTTTCTTTTTTTCATTCTTTTTTCTTTTTTTTTGTTCTAAATGAAACACGCGATACTTTTTATTCTATAACCATTTTTTTGCCCCCCCCCTCCTAAACATATATTTAATAATAATATTATTTAATTATTAATTAAATTTAATTATTATTAATTATTAATGATAATATTTATTTTTATTATTTTATTATTATATTAATCAATTTATTAGGATAATGTATAATATTATTAAAATTATAGATAATAATATATTATATATAGATAATAGATAAATAAATAAATAGAAAAATATATATCTATGTAAATAAATAATAATTAATAATGAACATTAATTTAACGTTTAATTTATTATAACAAATATTTATATTTATACTAGGGACGCGCCAAGTACATTACTGGGGGACAGGAACTCGTGTAGTCACGTGATTGCCCGCGAAATATTCCAACATTGAAATAATTATGAAATAATGAATTGTATCAAATACAGAAAACAAAAATGAACTATATTTAATGATAATTAAAAATTTATATTAAAATAGAATAGGTTAGACAACAAAATTATTATAAATTCAATAAGAAAGATTCAATTATGTTTGATTTGATAAATGGCAATAAGTCTGCAAACAAACGATAAGTTATAGGTTAGGTTTGTACATTTATACTTGTAATTATTAAATGAGTAAATTAAACTTACATTTATAGAAAACTACTAAAAAAAAAAAAAAAAAACGAGTAAACATAAATATTACAATAAAAACTATAAGTATTCCAAACTTAAACTAACCACAGCCGTTAATACATACTAAAGATAAACATGGCTGCGCGATGCAACGGAAGCTGTCCCCCCACATTTTCAGCCTTGCAATCTACATGGCGCGTCCCTCCTATAGGGTCTCTATCAACGAATTACCTTATACCACCATCTGTTAGAATCTTATCGAACTAACAGAGATACTCATGAATCTTTGTTAATAAACAAATAATTCGCGATTAATAAAATAATATTGCGATTATAAATTGAGATATAAACTATCCAATCTTTCAAGTTGGATGAAACTGCACACAGTGTGCAAAATTTTATTAATATCTGTTCAGTAGTTTCGGAGTCCATTGCGAACAAACAACGTGACACGTAATTTATATATATTTAGAAGAAGATTAATATTGAAATTATTATTTCATTATACTTTTTCATTATACTTTTAATAATATTATAATTATATTTTATTATATTATTTAAAATATATATATATATATATATAATATTTTTTAAAAATTACGTTATTGTTAAGTCATTTACTTAAATATAAAATGAATACTGAAAAAACTGATAATGATAAATTGTCATATGATAAGAAACAAAAACGTATAACAAACGCATAAATAACAATTCAATGATTAACATTCACCGTTGGATGATAAGTTTTGTTATTTTTATTTTTAACTTATTTTCATTTTTTTTCTTTTTTTTTTTTACAAGGAATATTGATATTGAAAACTATTCGAAAAGATAAGTTAATAATAATTGGTTATAGTTAAACGTGCCACATACAATAAAATATATAAAAAGGAAAAGAAATTTAATTATGATTGAAAATATTCATTTGAATAATACAAATATTATTTTAAATAAACAATTTGTTTTAAAAACCAAACGATAGGTAATTCAATTTAATAATAAAATATATAATATTTCAATAAATAATAAATTAAATTAATAATAATTTGGTCAAATTAAAAGGTACTCAATACCATAACATACTAAAAAAAAAATAAATAAATTTAATTAAAATTGAAAATATTCATTTAAATAAGATTATAAATAATTATAAATATTATTATAAATAAGCAATTTATTTAAAAAAAAAACAAATCTAACACACACTTAATTAAATTTAATAAACAATCTTTTATATATATATATATATATATATATTTATTCTGTGCACGTTTATGTAATTGATCTCCTCCTAAACGGCTGGACCGATTTTAATGAAATTTTGTGTGTGTCTTAAGGTGAATTCGATAATGGTTTTGCGTTAAAATTCAGTCCAATTTAAGTTATTTGTTTAATTAATATTTTATTTATAAATTGTTATGCGAAATGTTTATAGGTTGAAGTTAGTCGATATTCGAGTTACAGAGAATATTCGAGTGTTCCAGGGTGGGAAAACCATTGAATTTGTTTGTGTAAACTCTTGAAGGATCAACCGAAAATATTGTACATCCAATAGCATTACGATAAATTTAGTTATTGTTTCAACATTTTCAACTTTTATTAAAATAAGTTTAAATGAATAATACTAAGACTTCATTCAACAGATAAAAATGATATTAAATGAAATTTAGATTAATCTGATTCTAAAGAAGTTTTCACGTGAAAAAAAGCCACAGCAACGCGTTTCCAGGGCACCCATAGTAAAATATATTTCGTTTATATTAAACGAATATAATTACAAAAAAAAAAAAAAAGGAATAAAACAAGAAGTAAAATTTTTGTTTTTAATATTACAATTAGAAATATAAATAAGAATTAAAACGATAAGTTATAATAGTTTAGATCGACGTTTATACTATTTATAAGTGAATGATAATTATTAGTATGTGTGTCGTGTGTTCAGGATGAGGAGAGGTTTTAAAAGCCGAGCCCTCTTTCTATTGTAGTCCCTACGAATGTGACCAACCCTTTATTGTTGTCTATAGGATCATTAGAATACATTGAAGATTTTAAAACTCGTTAGAGATTATTTTTAGTATACCGATCAATTCAAATTTACGAACACACTTATTACCTATGATATAATTTTATATTAAATAAAAAAAAAATAATAATAATAATAACTAAAAAAGATAAACATTGAAGTATTTCAATAATTCATAAATTTTGTAACGAATGTTACATTCCTATTTTTTTTTTCCTTTTCTTTTTTCATATATATATATATATATATATATATATATATATATATATATATATTAAATAAATAATATTTAAATTAAATCAATTTGTAATAGAAATTTAATAATGATGAATTCTATATGAATTATTGTATATAATATTTTTATGCTATGAATGGGTTCCTTTTTTTTTTTTTTTGATATTATAAATAAAACCTAAGATACGTAATATTTAAATTATATAAATGAAATATTTATTTATTTAAAATAATGATTCCCTTTCGGGATACATGGGTATATAAATGAAATAAATTTGTGTGATAGAAAAGTAGTTGATAAAAAAACCTTCAAAAACAAAAAACACCAAAATTCGAGACGTGAATATCATTAAAATGAATTTCATTAAAGTAAGTTAAATAAGTTTCGAAATTATTAGTGGACAAACGTGTTGTTAAACTGAATTTTTCTATATAGAAATTTTATTAATTAATTAATTAATATATTGAATTAAATAATACAGAAATAAATATATAGAAGTAAATTATATATTAAATTTTATTAATTAATTCATTAATATATAGAATTAAATAAAATATAGAATTAAATATATAGAAATCATTTATATATTGAATCTTATTAATTAATTCATTAATATATAGAATTAAATTATATATTGAATTTATTAATTAATTAATTAATATATAGAAATAAGTAAAAAATGTAGAAATAAATATATAGAATTAAATTATATAATAAATTTTATTAATTAATTAATTAATATATATGGAATTTAATTAAATATTGAATTTTATTAATTAATTCATTAATATATAGAAATAAGTAAAAAATGTAGAATTAAATATATAGAATTAAATTAAATAATAAATTTTATTAATTAATTAATTAATATATATGGAATTTAATTAAATATTGAATTTTATTAATTAATTCATTAATATATAGAATAAAATTATATATTGAATTTTATTAATTAATTCATTAATATATGGAATTAAATAATATACAGAATTAAATATATAGAATTAAATTATATATTGAATTTAATTAATTAATTAATTAATATATATAGAATTTAATTATATATTGAATTTTATTAATTAATTTATTAATATATAGAATGAAATTAAATATTGAATTTTATTAATTAATTAATTAATATATAGAATTAAATATATATATAATTAAATTATATATTGAATTTTTTGTAATTAATTAATTATTTTTGTTTCATCGGTTTCACGTTCTACCGTTTCACGATTTTCAAATCACCCTAATTTTAAGGAAGTTGTTAACTTCAAAAAAACATTTATCACCTTTTGTGAAAGATGAATTAAATTAAAAAGAAAATTAAAAAGATAGAAAAGAGTGAGAGAAAAAAAAATATGTGGGAGGATGCAAATTACAACTAGCCTTGAGTCAATTCCGGCGTAAACTAGGATAGGTGAATAAAAAAAGAGAGAAAGAAAAAAAAAGAAAAAAAAAAAAAAGAAAAAAAGATTCACACGCGTTTAAAAAGCGAATGATTCATCATCATCATCATCATCATTCGATCTTTCAAATGATATAAATAAAAGAAATACGAGATTGAAAATGTCAGATTTAAACGATCATAGGATAGAAAACGTTTCAAATCAAATCTGTAATATTATCTCGATTGAGATTATGCATAAATGTATAAGTAGAAATAAAGTGGATGTAATAAAAAAAAAAAGGTGTAAATATCCCCCTTCTGTATAAATAAGGGGGAGTATACAGTAGTTACATTTTGTATGTAGGTAGATTGCATTTGACGAGCAACAGGTGGGCGTTTCTATCTTTACCATAAAATGAAACTACATATCGATAATATACTTTAATATATATATATATATATATATGTATAGGGTGTATTTACAGAATATCAATTCAAATATCTCGTAAACGATAGGTAGATTAATTTCAATTGTAAGAATTAATTTTTTAATATTTTTATGATACGAATTATAAATGTGCATGAAAAATTGTTCATTAGAATTAATTTGTTTTATATTCAATTTAAATTATTATATTACATATATAATTTAAATTTAATTATTAATATATATTATATATGATGTGATATATTATATTATAAAAAAAAAAATATATATAAAATATAAATTTGTATTTGAAATATTTTTTTATATATGTAATTTATAAAATTAAGTATTTTTTTTTAATTTTTATATATAAAAATATATTTAATATTTTTTTCATAAATATATATATATATATATAAATAATATAATACTATTATAAATATATAATTTAATATATTTACAATATATTTAATATTATTATCAATATTAATAAATATTTATATTTTATATTAATAAATATAATAAAATTTTTATATTTAATAATATTATTTAATATATAAATTTTATTTGGAAAATTTTTTTGTATATAATTTATAAAATTAATATTTAATTTTTACATGTAAAAATATATTTAATATTTTTTCAAATATATTTATTTAAAAATTTATATATTTATATATATATAATATAATATTATTATAAAAATATAAAATTTAATATATTTACAATATATTTAATATTATTATTAATATAAATAAATAATTTTAATTAAGTTATATTAAATTAAATTAATATTTATATTATGTTATATTAAGTTTATATCTTTTAAAGTATTATTATATTATATGTAATTTATAATTTAATATTATAATTAATATTATTGAATATTTATATTTTATATTAATAAATATAATAAAATTTTTTATATATGTTTAATAATATTATTTAATATACAAATTTTATTTATACAATCTTTTTTTGTATATAATTTATATAATTAATATTTATAATATTTTTCATATATAGAAATATATTTAATATTTTTTCTCGAATATATTTAATTGAATAATTAAATTTTATATTTGTGTGACTTTTTTATGAGTTCACCTAGAAAAAAAAAACAATAATAATATTAGAAAAAATAAAATAAAATTAATTTAATAAATATATTTGCAATAATATAAAATAAAAAAAATATATATTTCTTTCTTTTTGTAAAAATCAAAATTCAAATTTATTAAATATAAATTTAAAAATGTAATTTTCGAAAAATTAAAAATTATATTCGTGTGACATTTTTATGAGTTCACTTAGAAAATAAAAACATTAAACGTGTCACCCTAAATCAATGGATTTTTGTATAAAATATTTTTTTTAGTTTTCTATTTTTAATAGTTTCGAAGATATTTAAGTGGATAAATTTTAATAGGACATCTTGTATATATAATATGTACATTATATTCTGTTTAAATGGTATAAAACATTTATATAAATTAAAAAAATAAAAAGAAAAAAGAATGGAATATTTATTTTGTCTTTTTCTATTAAAATACTACTTTGGAACTGTAAAAATGAGAAGCCATTAACGGAATACTGTAAAATTGATCATTTTTAAGATTTATAGATTACTGCATTAATCGTCATTGACATATTACATATATATATATATATATATATATATATATATATATATATATATATATATATAATGTAGATAGATATATTTATTACTAATGGAAAACACTTAGAACAAGTTAATCTGTATAAAAAATTTTATTTTTTTAAATTGCAGTATAACTGTATAGGAACCAATATAACAAAAAGAAATTTTTCATTAAAATAAATCACAAATCTTTTTCTTCTTCTTCTTCTTTACAGTTTTCAATATTATTCTTCAATTTTAATAAATGAAAATAAATTTTTCATTAAAATCAATCACAAATTTTATTCTTTTTCTTCTTCTTTACAGTTTTCAATATTATTCTTCAATTTTAATAAATGATAATAATTTTTTCATTAAAATCAATTGAAAATTTTCTTTTTCATCTTCTTTTTTACAGTTTTTAATATTTATTATTAATAGTAATAAATAAAAATAATTTTTTTTTACTAAAATCAATCACAAATTTTATTCTTTTTCTTCTTCTTTACAGTTTTCAATATTTTTCTTCAATTTTAATAAATGAAAATAAATTTTTATTAAAATTAATCACAAATTTTCTTTTTCATCTTCTTTTTTACAGTTTTCAATATTAAATTTTACAGTTTTTAATTTTAATTTTGTTGTACACATTTTTAAACAGAATATAAATACATTCTGTTTAATTAAAATTTTATTTTGATTGAAACATTTGATTTTATATAAAATAAAGAATATTTCTTTTTAAATAAATAAATTACATATCTCCCCCTTTTTACATTAAATTTTTAAAGTGATTTACTTAAGCGTTACTGTATTAAATAAACGTATAAAAAAAAATTATAAATAATATAAACTTGTAATTAAAAAAAAAAAAAAAAAACTTGTAATAACATTTTATCACATATATCAATAACAATATACATATATACATTATATTATGTAAAATAAAAATATATACATAGAATAATTATTGGTACAAATCTGTGTAATCATATGTAATGTGAATGAATATTATGTAAATGTCAAATAATATGTAATTTAAAACAATGTTTTTAATATTTGATTAATTTTGCTATATGCATAAAGTATATTATTAATGAAATAAATATACATGTGTGTATATGTGTGTATGTATGTATAACATGAAATATAAATGTGTATAATACACATGTGTATATGTATATATAATATGTTAAAACAAATAAAACATTTTATATTAAATGAAATTTAAAAATATCTTAATAAGTATGCACGTTTACATGATTTACGGTTAAAACATGTAAAATTCATTGATTTTGTAAATAATTAATAAATAAATTAATAAATAATAGTGACATATATTCAGTATGTATATATGTATAGTCTGGTATGTATATAGTACTATATATACATAGTCCGGTGTATACAGTCAGTATGTATTTCTATATAGAAATACAGTATTATATATATATGTTTGATGATGAATATCTTTTGAACCCTTAATTTAATCGCCAAAACATAAGACACCATTTTTAAAGAGCACTTAATTTTCTACAAAAATTTGTATTACGCATTTTATAATAGTCATTTATTGTCGAGTTATAAAATTCATAAACAAAAATGAAATTTGTCTGAAAATAATCAAACTTAAATCTTCAATATCATTCAAATGGTGAGGTTTATGGAAAAAATATAAGATACCTTTTTTGTAGAGCATTAAATTTCCTACAAAATTCGTCTTAAACATTTTTCTGTACAATCAATAAATAATGAGGTATGAATTTTATTCTATTGGACTGAGAGTTATAAAATTCATAAACAAAAATGAAATTTGTCTGAAAATAATCAAACTTAAATCTTCAATATCATTCAAATGGTGAGGTTTATGGAAAAAATATAAGATACCTTTTTTGTAGAACATTAAATTTCCTACAAAATTTGTTTAAATCATTTTTCTGTACAATCAATAAATAATGAGGTATGAATTTTATTCTATTGGACTGAGAGTTATAAAATTCATAAACAAAAATGAAATTTGTCTGAAAATAATCAAACTTAAATCTTCAATATCATTTAAATGGTGAAGTTTACGAAAAAAATATAAGATACCTTTTTTGTAGAGCATTAAATTTTCTACAAAATTTGTCTAAAACATTTTTCTGTACAATCAATAAATAATGAGGTATGAATTTTATTCTATTGGACTGAGAGTTATAAAATTCATAAACAAAAATGAAATTTGTCTGAAAATAATCAAACTTAAATCTTCAATATCATTCAAATGGTGAGGTTTATGGAAAAAGTATAAGATACCTTTTTTGTAGAGCATTAAATTTCCTACAAAATTCGTCTCAAACATTTTTCTGTACAATCAATAAATAATGAGGTATGAATTTTATTCTATTGGACTGAGAGTTATAAAATTCATAAACAAAAATAAAATTTGTCTGAAAATAATCAAACTTAAATCTTCAATATCATTCAAATGGTGAAGTTTACGAAAAAAATATGAGATACCTTTTTTGTAGAGCATTAAATTTCCTACAAAATTTGTTTAAATCATTTTTCTGTACAATCAATAAATAATGAGGTATGAATTTTATTCTATTGGACTGAGAGTTATAAAATTCATAAACAAAAATGAAATTTGTCTGAAAATAATCAAACTTAAATCTTCAATATCATTCAAATGGTGAGGTTTATGGAAAAAATATAAGATACCTTTTTTGTAGAACATTAAATTTCCTACAAAATTTGTTTAAATCATTTTTCTGTACAATCAATAAATAATGAGGTATGAATTTTATTCTATTGGACTGAGAGTTATAAAATTCATAAACAAAAATGAAATTTGTCTGAAAATAATCAAACTTAAATCTTCAATATCATTCAAATGGTGAGGTTTATGGAAAAAATATAAGATACCTTTTTTGTAGAGCATTAAATTTCCTACAAAATTTGTCTCAAACATTTTTCTGTACAATCAATAAATAATGAGGTATGAATTTTATTCTATTGGACTGAGAGTTATAAAATTCATAAACAAAAATGAAATTTGTCTGAAAATAATCAAACTTAAATCTTCAATATCATTCAAATGGTGAAGTTTATGAAAAAAATATAAGATACCTTTTTTGTAGAGCATTAAATTTCCTACAAAATTTGTCTAGAACATTTTTCTGTACAATCAATTAATAATGAGGTATGAATTTTATTCTATTGGACTGAGAGTTATAAAATTCATAAACAAAAATGAAATTTGTCTGAAAATAATCAAACTTAAATCTTCAATATCATTCAAATGATGAGGTTTATGGAAAAAATATAAGATACCTTTTTTGTAGAGCATTAAATTTCCTACAAAATTTGTCTAAAACATTTTTCTGTACAATCAATAAATAATGAGGTATGAATTTTATTCTATTGGACTGAGAGTTATAAAATTCATAAACAAAAATGAAATTTGTCTGAAAATAATCAAACTTAAATCTTCAATATCATTCAAATGGTGAGGTTTATGGAAAAAATATAAGATACCTTTTTTGTAGAGCATTAAATTTCCTACAAAATTTGTCTAAAACATTTTTCTGTACAATTAATAAATAATGAGGTATGAATTTTATTCTATTGGACTGAGAAAAAAAATAAAAAAACTGCGATGCGAAGGATCTTCCTATTAAAATGAAGAGCTCATATTTGGTGAGAATTGTTTTAAGGTGTCTAGCAACCCATTTTTCTGTGTCACTTGTAAAAAAAAAAAATAATTGATTTTTTTTGACCCACCCTCATATATACATATAAGTGTAATAGTTATTTCTTGATTTTTTCTATTATTAAATTTTTTTCCTTTCTTCGAATTGATAAAAATAATTATCATCGAACGTGACGATTCATAAATAAAATATTTCATACAATAGTACAGTCATATAAGGAAAGAAATGAAAATAATCTTTAAAACGATATTTGCATTAATAATACCAATAAAACTCTCTTGTTTCTTATTTTCCTATAGAAAAATGTATTTCCTTTCTTTTCTTCTTTTATTTATTAAAATATAATATTTACGTTCTACGATTGTGTACAAAGAAAAAAGATGAAGAAGAATAAATAAAATAAAATTTAAAAAAATAAAAAAATCAGAATAATTTTTACGTATCAGTATAATAATCAGAGAATACATTGAAATAATTTTGTTTTATGATTTTTTTAAATTAACTTAAACAAAAAATTTCATAGAGTATCATTATATTAAATATTAAATATATATGAGATTAATATTATTAATATAAATTAATTATATATATATATATATATGTCATAGTGGTCAGAGACGTTCATAGAAATGATGAAATAAAAGTTAAAATAATATTTTAATCCTTCACCTCATCCTTTAATCCCAAAATTCCTATATTGTATAATTAATATAATTAATTAATTAATATTAATAATATATAAATTTTATCGAAATATTATAATTAATATCAATTATATAATGTAATTTTTTTTCATTATAATATTTAAATTCATTTATATTAAATATAATTTATATTATTCATTTATTATATTATATTTATTTTTTATTATATAAAAATGTATATTTTCTTTATATGTGTATTTAATATATATAAATATATATTATAAAAAATAAATATAATAAAAAGATACAATAAAAATCAATGAAAAAATTATTTTTAAAAAAAAGGAGATGTAAAATCCCCCACCCCATAATAATTTAGGTTATTAACTATGAAATGTCTGTTTACTCGAATTATTTTCATTTCGAAATCAAACATTTCATATTTAATGACCTAATATTTAAAATAAATATAATAAATTTATAATAAAAACCTATAAAACATATTATGAAACAAATATTTAGAAAAAAGAAATTATATAAAATCCAAAACCTACTTCTCTAATTCCCAAAATTTCTGTATACAATATTATATAATAATAATATATAAAAATATTACATATTTTCTTTATATATATATATACTAGGGGTTCTTCGCCACGTATTGTTGTGGCTCACAATCAATCCGATACACACGTCTGTAAGTCAACGAATTACTTTATACCGCCATTTGTTAGAATCTTATTGAACTAACAGAGATAATCATGACTTTTTGTTAATAAACAAATAATATTGCGATTATAAATTAAGATATAAACTATCCTATCTTTCAAGTTAGATGAAACTGCATACAGTGTGCAAAATTTTGTTAAAATCTGTTTAGTAGTTTAGGAGTCCATTGCGGACAAACAACGTGACACGTCATTTAGATATATTAAGATGTATATAAATATAATAAAGGTATAGTCAAAATTTATAAAATATTATAAAATGATGAAATATAAAATAATATTATAATCCCTCGGTTCATCCTTTAATTCAAAAATCCCTAAATTACATATATATGTATATAAACAATTTCTCATTCCTATATTATATTATATATAATATAAAAAGTAATATATAAAAATGTTTATATTTTATATATATATGAAATAAAAAAATAATAAAAACCTGTAAAACATATGATGAAAGAAATATTGTTAAAAAAAAAAAAAAAATGTATATATAAAATCCCCCACCTCCTCCTCTAATCCCAAAGTTCCTACCGTTCATATAAACATGATGCTGTCGCCAAAGATGTTGATACTGTGTCCATCTTGAGCTAGTACTATCATCATGAATCGGTGGTAAAGGTGCATGAACCTGATGACCATGTGAAGTTGGTGGTAAAGATTGTTGTTGTTGTTGTTGTTGTTGTTGTTGCTGAGCTTGATTTTGTTGCTGTTGTTGTTGAGATTGAGATTGAGATTGAGATTGTGGTTGAGATTGTTGTTGTTGTTGTTGTTGTTGATGAGCTGGTGCAACAACAATATGTGGATGTGGTGGATGGGGTGGTGGTGGTGGTTGGTGTTGTGTTTGTGGATGATGTGCTTGATGTAGCACCCCAGTTGGTACCGGTGGAGGTGCCAATTGTTGATACTCCATAGCGCAACTCGTCATTCGTTTATTTCACACGCACATTTATCAAACCAATAATTATTTTTTTGTTTTTTTTTTTATAACAGTTTGTAAAAATGTTCCTTTTTTGTGTCCAACTATTTTGTTTTTGTTCAGTTTTGTTGTCAAAAAAAAAAAAAAAAAGAAAACCAAAAATTGTCTTCAAACTGAGGTTTTTTCTTTTTCTTCTCTTTTGACACTTTTGATTCTAATCTTCAAATTTTTAACACACAATTTTATTTGTTTGTCTTTTTTCTCTTTTTTTTTTTAAATTCAAATATGAAAATAAAATAGAATGAATTTTTAGTTTGTGAGTTTGTTTTTTTTAAGAGAGAAATATGAAATACACAATTGTTATTAATTTTTGTTTGTAAGCTTGAAAAGAAGAAGAAGAAGAAGAAGAAGAAGTGACACTACCGAGGCTTCGTCCTTGAACTTCCTCTGATTGCTTTCGATCGATACACACGCACATCTACAATAAATTTTATCTACATATATACATATGTATATATATATGATTTGTAATATTTGTATAAAATACACGCACAATATATTACCTTCTCTCTCTTTCTTATTGTTTTCTTTTTTTTGTTTGTTTGAAATGTTAAATGTCCAAATGTTAAATGTCCAAATGTCAAATGTTGTTTCCTAATTACTTTTGAGAAAAAAACCAAAAAAAAAAAAAAGGTTTGAAAACACCAAATGAAAAAAAAAGAAAAAAAACTATGATGGAAAATTATTGTTTCAAAAATAACAAATTAATTTTTTTTTCTTGTAATAATAAAAGACTTCTTTTTTTTTTTTGTTGAATAAAAATAGGAAACGAGATGAGAGGAAGATTAAGAGATAAGAGAAAAACTGTTCGTAGTACTAGTAATAGTAGTAGTAGTATAAAACGATTAAGTATACCGATCGAAAGTGAGAATGAAGAAATATAGAGACCCGAGACGCGAAACGACGCGCTCGGTTCGACAGTCGTCGACAAACTGGAAAGGAGCGGGGAATCCTCTTGGCAGTAGTCACACACCGCACTGTTAGAGTAGTAGAGTAGGGTGATTTCCTTATTCGTGTCGAGTAGTTTAGTTATTCATAGACAACACAATATTTTATCGAACCAATATATGAAACGAAATTACTAATTCGTATGTAATTATAATAAGACTTTTATATTTTTTTTTTTTTCTAAATGTTCAGTAGAATAATTTTGTAATTATTCGTGTTGAATAATTTGTTCGTAGACATTAACATTTTACAGAACGAATATATCAAACAATATTACTAACTCGTATGATATTAAAGAATATTATTTTTTGTAGGGTTTTTTTTTTTTTTAACATTTAATATAATAATCCAGTACGACAGGAGTCATTTTAGAATTATTATACTAAAAAGCTATATAAAGTATGATATATATATAAGTATATAATATACTATACTATATAAATACTATAAATATACTATACTATAATATACTATATAGTATACTATATAGCACTTATAAATTATACTTTACTATGAAATACAATGTAGTAAACTATACTATACTATACTATACTGTATAAATACTATAAATATACTATACTATAATATACCATATAGTATACTATATAGTACTTGTATGTATACTATACTATACTATACAATACAATATAAATATTATATATATATACTATACTATAAAATATTATATAGTATATTATATTGTACTTATAAAGTATATTATACTATTCAATACTATATAAATACTATATATATACTATACTATACAATACTATATAAATACTATATACATACTATACTATAATATACTATATAGTACTTATAAAGTATACTATACTATACTATGAGATACGATGTAGTATACTATACTATATTATGAGATACAATGTAGTATACTATACTATACTATGCAATACTATATAAATACTATATAGATACTATACTATAATATACTATATAGTATACTATATAGTACTTATATGTATACTATACTATACTATACCATACTATATAGCATACTAAATAGTACTTATAAAGTATACTATACTATACAATACTATACAGTATACCATATAGTACTTATATAGTGTGCTATAATATACTATAGTAAATAGTATACCATAGTATATAGTATACTATAGTATACTATACAAACAATATAAAGAACTATATACAATAAAAAACTATATAAGGACAAAACTATACTACTGTATAGTTTTTCATAGACAATCTTTTTCAGAACTAATATATATGGAATATAATAACTCTAGTTCAAATGAAATTAATATAATACTTATTATTCACAATTTTTTTGTTTTAAATGTTTAGTAAAATAATTATTTAATTTTTTGTATTAAGTAGTTTGTTTATAGACAACAACATTTTACAGAACGTAATAATTAATTCAAATGAAATTTAAAAAATATTATTATAAAGTTTTTTTTCCCATAATTATTAATATAATTGTTATATGAATAAATGAAACGAATGAATATTAATTTTGTAATGTTTTCTAGAAATCATTAGTATATTAATTATATAATTATTCATATAGTGTAGTTTGTTCATAAATAAAACATAAGTAATATTAAAAAATAAAACAAAAAATAAGAAATTAGAAGAACAGAATTAAATAGTTTACATAATTATTAATGTCATAATAAATAATTGATTAAATAAATAATTGTTCGAGACAAGTAATTAATTTCTTCATAGATAACATCACAGAACAAAATAACAAATTATAACAAAATAATAAGAGTATATAGTTAATGGTTGTCTTAAATGATTAGTATAATAATTATATAAAATAAACAAATAGTTATATTCGTGTCTTGTAATTTATTGATAAACAATACCAAAACAAATACCGAAGAAATTAAAAAATTAAAAGAAAATGATTCAACATTTTACATAATTATTAATATCATAACAATTAATTAATTAATTAATTAATTAATTATTTGAGTTGTATAGTTAATTCATAAACAATACAACAACGAATACCAAAGAGAAAAACCAAAAAATAAGAAATAAAAAAACATTAAAATAGAAAAAATACATAAACTTAAAAAGTCTTTCATAATTATTAAAATAATAATTATTTCATTAATTATATAAACAATTATTCGAATCAAATAATTAATTCGTAAACAACACTAAAACGAATATCGAAGAAAAGACTTAAAAATAAAAATAAAAATAAAAATAAAAAAATAAAAAAAGACACCTAAACAAAAAGAAAAGAATATTGTTATAAATACTTTTCATAATTATTCATATAATAATAATAATAATAATAATAATAAAAATAATAATAATAATAATAATAATAATAATAATAATAATAATAATAATGAATTATTTATATAAATAATATTAAAAACGTGTCACATATTTCACAAACTTATCTAAGACAAGTGTCTCATGTATGTTTAATTTATTTCCAACTAAAGATAAAAAAAAACAATAAAAGAAAAAAATAGAAAAATTGATAATAAAAAATTAGTATAACGCAAAAGTGCATGTTTTTTGCGTAGTTGTGTGTAAATTGTCAAAATCGGCACTTATTACAGTCAATCCATTCGATACATGCAATGATTGGATGAACTAATTGAAATCTCTAGCACTTGAATACGCTATCTGGTGGTTAAATTCAAAATTAGAGTAGATATGTCGAATTGCTACGTCACGTGGGATCTCTAGCACTTGAATACGCTATCTGATGGCTAAATTCAAAATTAGAGTAAATAGGTCGAATTGCTACGCCCCACGCCTCTTGCCAGAGATCCCAATACCTGAAGCGAAACTCCCATTGGTTGAATTAAAGGCAATCTTGTAAAAAACAACAAACGAAACCTAACCTATCTTTCTGTATCTTTCCTTTTTTTTTTTTAAATCTGTAAAGTGAGGATATGAAGTTGAACATCAGCTGTGTTATATTTTGTTTTATCCTTTTTCTTTATTTCTTTTTTTTTTTTTATCATATTGCAAATCACAGAAAAATGAAATAAAATAGAAATACTGTATAAAATAAAACGAAAAATAAATAAAAAAGAAAAGAAAAGAAAAGAACTTCAGTGGTTACTATTTACTTATCTATGAAACTATATCTGTGTTGTTATTGTGTTGTACGATTTGATAAGAAAACAATTTTTACTATTTACTATCATAATTTACATTATCTCATTCTTACTGTATTTTTGTTTTGTTTTATGAATGTATGTATATATGTATGTATGTGTATATATGTAATATTAAAGTATTTTTATCATTTCATTTGTACATACATGTACATATATCTTTTTATATACATATTATATGCAATTATTTATATCTGTCTCTTTTTTTAAGGTTATGTTTCGTTTGTTTCTTACTGGATTACTTTAATTCGACCAATAAGAGTTTCGCTATATATATATATATATATATTTAGATTATATATATTTATGTAATATTAATTAATATATTATATTTATATATTTATAAATATATATAATCTAAATATAATATTAAAATTCTATACATGTAAGGTTAGGTTTCATTTGTCACTTACTATATTACTATAATTCGACAAATAAAAGTTTCCCTTATATATACATGTGTAAATAGCAATATCCATCTCTTTCTATTTCATTTTAATGTATAATATGTGTATACAAGTATTTGTAAGATATCTATCTCACTCTTTCTATCTCTCCTATTTATATAATGTATAACACAAGTATATCTATGCATAGTGTATTCCCACCACTCAGATTCTTTAACCCGCCCCCACCCCCCACCACTAGATACTCCCACTCCTCTCTAATCCTCCTACTACTCGAACTAATCGTACAACCAACCACCACTCTAAGCCACCACCTTTTTTCCCCCTCCCACTCTCTCTCTCTCTCTCTATCTCTCACTCACTCACTCACTCACACTTTCTCACACTTGTTCTATTCTTTACTAATACATTTAAGAAGGTTGTCGGTGTCCGTCTGTTTCTCTCAATAGCCTTTACAATTTTTTTTTTTTAATTTTTTTTTTTTTTTAATTTTATTCAACGTTTTTCTTCTATTTCCCCCCACTCCTTCTCCTCCTCCTCCTAACACTTTGCATTTGTTTCTTGCCTACTGTTTCATTCTCATTTTCCTCCTCCCCCACCACTCACGGTTTCTCACTCACTCTCTCTTTTTGTTTCTTTTTGTTTTTTTGTTTTGTTTTATTTGTATCTAATACGCTCGAACGAACACAAGCGATCGGATATACAATTCTCGTCGACGGGATTCAGCTTCCGCGTTCGCGAGAAGGTGGACATATTACCTTTCTCTCATTCTCTCTCTCTCTCTCTCTCTTTCTTTCTTTCTCTCTTTCTCTTTCTTTCTTTTTTTTCTTTCTTAATCTTTTACTCTCTCTTTTTCACTCTCTCTTTCAATCTTTCACTATCTCACTCTCTCTTTCTATTCTTTGTTTGTTTTATTTTATCATTCTCTATCTATTTAAAATTATTATTATTATTGTATTTTATATTTTTGCAAATTCATTTTTGTTTTGTTGTTTTATATTGTTTTTAGTAAATTTTAAAAGTTTCGTCTACGTTAGTTGATTGAAAATTATATAAGGTAGCACCCTTTAATGTTTGTTTGTTTCTTTTGTTTTAATAATTTTACGAGCATAATATTTTTTATATTAAATACTGATCTGCAAAAACGTCTGTTAAGTTTTTAATATAAAAAATTAAACATTTGTTAACAATTGTAAAAACTGTACGAACAGTAGTCGATTTTTTTTCGCAAAAAATCGCAATTTTTCCCTTTCAAAGTGTTCCAAAAAAGTGAAAAATTGAAATTTCGAAAAACCTTTTCCAGCGTTATCTGAGGAAAACTATTATCTAACGAATGAACTTTGATTTTTTCATTTCAGACGATCCAGCATCAAGTTATGAGGGACACCGAAATTCTACTTTTTCCTGAGACGCGTCCAAATAATTGCTGCCATTGCTGTATTTTGTAATATTTCTTCGTAAAAATTTTATACAATTTTCTTCAAATGTCATACTTTAATATACCATTGGTTTTGATAAAGAGATTTTAACTGTGTCGTTAGAAAAAATTTACAAAAATATGCCTTTTTTGTACGAATTAACCTTACCAACCCCGCCCCCCTTAAGAAAATAAGGTGACGTCATAGAAATAATCAGCCAACGTGAACAGATACAGAGCATCAAAATCTTCATATTTATAAAAAATAATTTTTATGAAGGAGGATTTTCTTGCAGACCAGTGTAATTTGTCTTCGAGTTTATAATTGCAGCAAATTTGAAAAAATGTAGTTTTCGAGTAAAACGCGTTTAAAGTTTAGGTTACTGACTTAATCGTTAGAAATGAAGAATTATTAGATGACTGTAAGTCAAAAACTATTAGAAATATTTATTTGCAATTTTTGGAAGTGCAAACTTTGAGTATGTTTTTTTATTTAAAAGTATAGATTATCAAAATATGCAAAAAAAGAAATAATTCGATATTTTCAAAATATCACACACACTAGTGGCGTTCCTTAAGATATAAGCCTGGTGTGAAAGTTCAAAATGTCGACGTATTTTTACAAATTTTTGTTATACATGAAAATAAAATGCGATTGTTTTGAAATTTATATAGGTATGTTTTTATTACTGTCCTAAAGTGTACAGAACAATTTGTTTTGACTTAAAAATTTGTTGTTAGCAAGTTCGCCATTTTGTTATTTTTAAAAAATGTTTGCATATTAGAAATTTAGAGACACTATAGGAGGGACGCGCCATGTACATTGCTGGGGGACAGGAACTCGTGTAGTCACGTGATTGCCCGCGAAATATTCAAACATTGAAATAATTATAAAATAATGAGTTGCATCAAATACAGAAAACAAAAATGAACTATATTTAATGATAATTAAAAAATTTATATTAAAATAGAATAGGTTAGACAACAAAATTATTATAAATTCAATAAGAAAGATTCAATTAAGTTTGATTTGATAAATGGCAATAAGTCTGCAAACAAACGATAAGTTATAGGTTAGGTTTGTACATTTATACTTGTAATTATTAAATGAGTAAATTAAACTTACACTTATAGAAAACTACTAAAAAAAAAAAAAAAAAAAACAAGTAAACATAAATATCACAATAAAAACTATAAGTATTCCAAACTTAAACTAACCACAGCCGTTAATACATACTAAAGATAAACATGGCTGCGCGATGCAACGGAAACTGTCCCCCCACATTTTCAGCCTTGCAATCTACATGGCGCGTCCCTCCTATAGGGTCACTATCAACGAATTACCTTATACCACCATCTGCTAGAATCTTATCGAACTAACAGAGATACTCATGAATCTTTGTTAATAAACAAATAATTCGCGATTAATAAAATAATATTGCGATTATAAATTGAGATATAAACTATCCAATCTTTCAAGTTGAATGAAACTGCACACAGTGTGCAAAATTTGATTAAAATCGGTTCAGTAGTTTCAGAGTCCATTGCGAACAAACAACGTCCCTCTTTAGGGTCTCTATAGAAATGTAGTCATTAGCGACAAGTCTACAGAATAATAATCTGTTTGAATATTTGGTTTTTAGATGATTACGGAAGGCTGTGTGTTTTCCCGAAATAACTTACTTTTTTTTTTGGAAGACTCCACTTTGACTTAGAAAATCATAAACAAATTTATGTCAAATAAAGTGAAGAAATATTGTTCTGTACACTTTAAGACAGTAATAAAAATATATCTAAATTTCAAAAAAAAAATCACATTTTATTTTCATGTGTAAAAAAATTCATGAAAAAAAAACGTCAAAATTTTGGGCTTTCACACACTGGGCTTATACATTAAATGCATGAACTAATTATAAATAAAAATTTGGTATTTTTAGAAGAAAAAAGATAACTAAACTTAAACTACTTTCAAAATAAACGGTTCATATATATATATCTAATGCATTATGTATAGTTGGACAGGTGAAAAGAAGACAAAAAGAAGAAGAAGAAGGAAGAAGAAGAAAAAAAAAAGAAAAAAGAAAAAAGAAAAAAAAAAGAAAAGAAACATTTGACTCTACGCACGTCCTCGTTTTCGTGCACGGATCGACCTACTTTTCGATACCTGGCTGGCTACATATATCGATTGTGATTTTAAATCCGTAAAAATGAACGGTAATTCTGTTTAGATGTTAAACAGAAAAAAAGAACAAAAAAAAAAAAAAAGAAAAAAAAAAGAAAAAGAAAAAACAAATACAATCTTAATTTAATCAGCAATTATTTTAAAAAGCGAAAGTGAAATCGTTTTAAACAAGTTTTCTAATATACGAGTTTATGCAAAGTTAAATGAAATATCTTATTTTTTTTTTTTTTATTAGATTAATGGAGATAAATGAATAACAAAATTCTTTAAGATTTATTATTTTCTCGATTAAATATATACAGGGTGTCCTTATATAACAGTATTCACGATTTTTCAAGTACTTTCGAGATAACTTGAGAAACAAATTCTTTAAACAAAAGTTAAACTGTTTTTGATTTTTTGCAACATAAATAAATTAATTATTGCTGATTAATTGTAATGAAAAAAAAAAGTTTAAACAAATTGTTTTTTTTTTCTATTGTTTTTTTAAGGTTACCTTTATTTGTTTAAATGACACACTATATTTTTGATCTTACTGTATTATAGTTGCTCGTGTTAATACGAATTCAACGAACTAGTATGCCATGACTTTTAGTTGACCTTGAAATTCAGTTCCTACCAGCACCAAGGGAACAAATTTTGATGAAACTTACGAACTGTAAATAGCAATTTTTTATTTGTTATAAACAATTGATTGTTCGTAATTAAATTTTTAGTAATGAAATATTAGTCAATGTTCCTGAATTTAATGTAATTTCGAGTATTTTAATAATAAATACAATTTATTATCGTTCATTTCTATTAATTTCTTTATTTTCAAGGTCAAAGCTAGCTTTAAAAAAACCTAGAAAAAGAAACATTTTTTTTATTGCAATTTATAATCAATCAAAAACGGGTCAACTTTTGTCAGGTTAGTACAGGCAAGTATTTGAAAAATCGTGAATACAGTTATATGGGTCACACCCTGTATATGAGATATATTTTTTATTCTCAAGTTTGTTTTAATGAATTCATTTTTCAACGAAAATATTCAAATATTTAAATATTCAATAGACTTTCTCTTTGACTTTTTCTCTGAGAAATTTGCGTGATAAATTAATTTTTTCGAAAATAATTTAGAAATTTGGAATTATCGAACTTGTTTATCTTGTATTTTATTTTTATATTTATTTTTATTATATTGTTGTCGTTTTTATTGTTTTGAAGTTAATAACAAGATAACAATATTTCATTGACTTTCACTAAAATAAATTAATATTTTATTAGGTCGAGTTAGAAATAATTTCCTATGCGACTATGTAAAATCTATTTTTCATATTTACCTATTATAAGTCACTAAAACAAACGGATTATTGATATCACTGTATAAATGAGGATTCAGTTAATCTTCAGTCAACATTTTTATGTAGTCAATGTTACATTTAACCCTTTTTCTTAACCTCTCAAATGGATAGTAAAAATTGCATATTCGACATGAAATGCTTTAGAAATTTAAACAAAGCAATTGCACTAAGGTTGCAGCTGATAAAATATACAGCGTATACGGTGAAGGATTGATAACTGATAGGGCAGTCAGAAATTGGTTTGTAAAATTCCGTTCTGGAGATACAACCTTGAAGACGAACCAAGTGCAAAGACGTTTTTCCAACTTTGACGAACCTTTTAAAGGTAATATTGAAACAAAATCCAATAGATACATTCAACAAATGCAAAGAGTGTAAAAACACTGTATAAAAAGTGTCCTGCACTTATCAGTCGCAGAAACGACATTGTTTGTCCCATAAAAAACGGAAGTTATTTATGAAAAAAATATTACTCACACTTCTTACATACAAATACACATGCAAACACATTTAATATAAATAATGATAGTGTATAAAATATAATAAATATTAATAAAATTATATTAACTACTAGGGGTGCCCCGCTACGCGTTGCTGTGGCTCACAATCAGTTCGATACACACGTCTTTAAGTCAACAAATTAGGGACCCTGTAGGAGGGACGCGCCAAAAAAATTTTGGGGGACAGGAAGTTATGTAGTCACGTAATTGCTCGCAAATGAATCAAACATTTTAAATAGTATAAAAGTTGTATATAGTAATAGTGAATAGTGTAGGAGAGTAGAGTGGTGAATTGGTTTGAAAAAATTATCAAATAATGAATTGCATCAAATACAGAAAAAAAATGAACCATATTTAATGATAATTACAAAATTTATATTAAAATGGAATAGGTTACACAAGAAAATTATTATAAATTCAATAAGAAAGATTCAATTAAGTTTGATTTGATAAAAGGCATTACAGTATTTTGAAATTTCTAAACAACTTGTAAAAATTTGTACAATTTTGATAAATACAATTATCTACTATATATATATTATATTTGCAATTATTTTAATCATATGTACAATTTGTTTTTAATTTCCAATATTAATAAATCAGCTAGGATTCCTGGGTATTATATCTTCATAACTAACCACAGCCGTTATTTAAACATACTAAAGATAAACATGGCTGCGCGTTGTATCGGAAGCTGTCCCCCAAAATTTTCAGCTAATAGCAACCCCAGCAATATGTATGGCGCGTCCCTCCTACAGGGTCTCTACAACGAATTACCTTATACCGCCATTTGTAAGAATCTTATCGAACTAACAGAGATAATCATGACTCTTTGTTAATAAACAAATAATTCACAATAAAATAATATTGCGATTTTAAATTGAGATATAAACAATCCTATCTTTCAAGTTGGATGAAACTGCACACAGTGTGCAAAATTTGATTAATATCTGTTCAGTAGTTTAGGAGTCCATTGCGAACAAACAACGTGACACGTAATTTATATATATTCAGATGACATATATTGAATTTCTAAAATATAGTTATAAAAACTGATTGAGTTATTCAATGAAAATACTATTTAAAAATGAAGGTAATATTTAAATAGAATATTATTCACTTCTTACACACAAACACACCTAATATAAATAATGATAGTATATAAAATATAATAAATAATAATAAAATTATATTAATTATGACATATATATTAAGTTACTAAAATTTCGATAAAATTATTAAATAAAAAGAAAAGTATCTAAAACTGAAGTAACATTTAATAAACAAATAGTAATTATTTCTTACACACACCTAATGCATATAGTGATGGTATACAAAATATAATAAATATTAATTAAATGTTATATTAATTATGACATATATTAAGTTACTAAAATTTCGATAAAATTATTAAATAAAAGGAAATTATTTAAAACTGAAGTAACATTAAATAAAAAAATATTACTCACACTTTTTATACACACCTAATGCATATAGTGATAGCATACAAAATATAATTAATATTAATTATGACATATATTAAGTTATTAAAATCTTGATAATAATTCAGAAAATTATTAAATATAAATATATTATTTAAAAATGAATGTAATATTCAAAACAATATCACTCACACTTCTTACATACACATACACACACAAATACACACACCTGATACAAATAATGATATTATATAAAATATAATAAATATTAATTAAATGTTATATTAATTATGACATATATTAAGTTATCAAAATCTTGATAATAATTCATACAAATTATTTAATAAAGATAATACTTAAAAATCAATGTAATATCTCTTTTTCTCTTTTTTCTTTGTCTTTTTCTTTAGCGAATCCCAAAATGGGTTCAAAACCGGTCCAGTACCGTATACGGGATACCACTCTTGTGAATGCGGAAACCGTTCCGAGTCGAAACACACAGCAAAATCTCCGAAAGAATTTCTTTATCCTTTTCTTACTTTTTTTCTTCTTCTTCTTCTTCTTCTTCTTCTTCTCTTTTTACTCTTCCCCATCCCATTTTTTTTTTTAAACCTTTTTCTTGTTCCATTTTTAATCCTTCTACGTAGTTTCGGTTCTTTGAAAAATACTCACATACAAAAAAACTCCTATTATTTTATTTCCTTTTATTTTCTTCTTCTTCTTTTTTTGTTTTAATATAAATAACAAATAAACAAATGTAAAATTTATTTCACAATTTTGATCTATTTATTTTTTTTAATTATTATTTATAACATCGGTTTTTACGTAATTATGATCGATGATAATAATAAAGAAAAAGAAAAAAAAAGTAATTCGAATGATATATTGGATCGATCGATCAATGATTACAACTTATTATTAAGATCACCTTGATTACAGGTAATCGTTATAGATTGAATATTTATACAGTAATTGTAAAAATTGAACTAATGTCTGTAATAACGGAATTTCTTTTTTTTTTTAAACATCATAATCTGCAAGTTAAAATTTTGTACTATTTTCAATATTAATAATATAATTTTTTAATATAAATAATTAAACATTTGTAAACAATTGTAAAAATTGTACGAACATCAGCCGATTTTTCCCTTCAGAGTGTTCCAAAAAAAAAGTGAAAAATTGAAATTTTGAAAAATTCTCCAATCCTTCAAAGATCCAGCACCAAGTTATGAGGGACACTGCAATTCTACTTTTTTCCTGAGACACGTTCGAATAATTGCTGCCATTGCTGTATTTTGTAATATTTCTTCGTGAAAATTTTATACAATTTTCTTCAAATGTCATACTTCAATGTACCATTGGTTTTAATCAAGAGATTTTAACTGTGTCGTGAGAAAAAATTTACAAAAACATGCCTTTTTTTTGGTACGAATTAACCTTAACCCCCCACCCCCACCCCCCCTTAAAAATCATAGCTGTAAGTTAAAATTTTACTGTTTTTTAATATTTATAATTTTTTAATTAAAAAATTTAAACAGATACTTCGTTTGTATATATATATATTCTAATAAATTCTACATTTCTCTTAAACATTTCTTAAATATTCTTAATAAAATTAATTTAATTATAATTTATTATTTATGTATTTTAAATTATATCGAACAAAATAAATTTTCTATAATATTTAATTATATTTATATATTAATTATACTTTTTAAAAATAATATCTAATAAAAAAAAAAATAAAAAAACGTTGAATAAATAAATTATTTGTCTTTTATATTACATTTTTTTATATACTTTTTATATAATATTTGTATATATTATTAATATACTATTTAGATATTTTTTATTCACATAATTATTATTTATTATTGTTTGAATGTTCGTGAAAGATGATATTCTAAGTTGCGTTAAAATGGACACTCATAATACGACGACGTATATTACTCGTTGAAGAGATGTGAACGCGTGCAAAAGGCAGCTCGTTTGGGTTTTCTACGTAGGCAAAGGTTAAGCAAGAAACGGTGACGTAGATGTACGAAAGGAGAGGATCGAACAACCTGTTGATCCCTGTGTGCACTACCTTTCACTCCTGCTCTCTATCCTTTGATATATAACGTTGAACACTTCGTTTTTTTGTTCTTCTTTTTCTTTTTATTTTATGACGATACATCTTTCGATATTTGATTTCCTTTTTTAACTCAAGAAACAATTTTATCAAAATGTTTTAACATTTTTCTTTACGTTGTTTTATTATATATTATAATACAATCTAATTTTGTATTTTTTTTTAAATGATAATATATTTGAAAATATATTTGATGAATACGTTTGAAAAAAAGAAAATTATGTATTTCGTTTATCGAAATATGAAAGATTAGTTGCAAATCTTTAAAATATTAGCACAAATAATAATACGATTAATTACAAATTGTTGTTGTTCATTTTTGTTCTTGTCAAATTAAACTCGATCGTTTTAAATCGAAATACTGCAAAAAAAATAATTATATTATATTAAATACAAACCTAATTTTGTTTCTAAGACGATATATACATTTGATACGAATAACACTTTTTAAAAAATTTGTATAAAAAAATATATAATAAAATATTGGTTGGAATTTGAAGAAAATCAGCAAAAGTAATACAAAAGTAAACCGTAAATTTTACAAATATTTTTTTCTTAAAATTTGGCTCAACTTGGTTAAATCAAAATTGTGTAAAAAGATAAGAAGAAAGAACAACAAAATAAAACCAAAATCAAGTGTATTTATTATTCTGATTAGTCAAGAATGAAATGAAATTAGTATGTCAATCATAATATAATAAATCATTTGAAGAAAATCTAACGAAACGACGTTTAAAAAATGACAGTGTACCTTGATTAATTATTGCACGTTAAATTATGGTCAGTATCAAATACATTTTTCATATGAAAGTTCCCTCTCTGTCCTTCTTTTAGGCATACGTCATGCACGTATTTTCTTTCTCTGTTTTTTACATCACACATTCCTAATTCTCTAAAACTCACATGGACTTTACTTATCCTAGACACACACATTCTATTGCAGCAAGCACATTTTCTTTCTTTCAATCATTGATATCTTAAATAAACATCCTTCTCAATATACTAGGTTGCTCAACAAGTTTTGCAGTTCGATAAGAAAAAACACAATTTTATGGTTTGAAATACATTTTATTATTCAGTATGGTCTCCCTGGAACATCAATACACTTGTTGCAACGAGATTCCAATTTATGAATTCCATCCCTGAAGTGAGAATCTAGAAGGGCTGCAAAATACGCTTCCACAGCTGTTATAACCTCATCATTTGATGAAAAACGCTTTCCACGCATGATTTTTTTTAGGTCTGGAAACAAATGGAAGTCGCTAGAGGCCAAATCTGGTGAATACGGTGGATGCTCCAACAATTTGAACTTTAATTCATGGATTTTAGCCATTGTCAAAATGCTCTTGTGACACGGTGCATTGTCCTGATGAAAAAGGATTTTTTCTTCTGCAAACCGAGTCTTCTTTCACGAATTTTTTCCTTCAGCTGGTCTAAAAGGTTACAATAATATTCAGAATTAATTGTTTTACCAGTTTGCAAGTAATCCACAAACAAAATTCCTTTCGCATCCCAAAAAACTGATGGTAACACCTTCTTAGCCGATTTCTGGACACAAACTCGTTTCTGAGCCGAAGAACCAAGTTCACACCACTCTTTAGCCTCTTGTTTTGATTCAGAATCATGGTGATAGATCCAAGTCTCATCCATAGTGATGAATCGACGCACAAAATCCACTTTATCCTTTCGAAAACGCTCTAAATGTTGCTGAGAAAGTCGCATTCGAATGTGTTTTTGTTCCATTGTTAGCGAATGTGGCACCCATTGTGCACACAACTTTTTGAAACCCAATACTTCAGTCAAAATATTGCTTACACTGCCCAATGAGATGCCTAGGGCTTCTACTAAATCTCTTTCAGTCATTCGACGATTTTCCAATACAATATCCTGTATTTTTTCTACGATTTCCGGTATTGTTGCTGTTTTTGGACGTTCTTGACGTGGATTGTCTTCAAAGTTTGTACGACCATGTTTAAATTCAGAAACCCATCTTTCTACTGTATTAATTGAAGGAATGTAGCAATTGTAAATGAGTTATGTAATAATGTAGTAAATATAACCTTAAAGAATTATTATGAGAAAACATGTAGCTAGAGTGATTTTATTTCGTGAACTGTGAATAGTACGTTTATTGATTATTTATCATTTAATTTAATGAAAAAGTATGTGAATAATAACAAAACAGTTATGGGTCAAATTTGTGTTGTAAAATTTGTGTTCCTTGTTTATTTCTCAATCCTACTCTAATAATATTTGGCGCTTCTTTTTAAATTTACCCTGAAGCTATTGTGGCGCCACCCTAATTGAATGCATTTCGATGAACACTTTTCATATACACAGATGTTACTCCTTATTTCTACCCTCCATAAATTATTTCAATTTATATAGGATATAACCTTACTTTTTCTATTTTTGTGTGTGTGTATTATTATTTTGTTTGAAACAGATTCGTGTTAGTGTACACACAATGTAAGTAAACAAATTAATTAAATTATTAATAATTTTTCTAAATTAAGAATAATATTTCTCGTCATTCTCCTCGCACTTCCTAAAAAACAATTGTTTATCAGTTACACACTGATTATCACACACATTAACACACAGTTTATCAGTGTGTGTTTTATCACAAACGTAATAAAAAAAAAACAAAAACAAAAACAAAAATAATCATAAAAAAATATAAAAATAATTATCGAATCAAATTACATATCGAAAATTATATTTTTGATCGATCATTCGATTGAAAATAAATCGAATGATAAATCGATAAAATTATTATTTAGAAAAATAATAATAATAATAATAATAAAAATAATCTCAAATGACGAAGTGTGTAGACATTAATTAATGACAATACTTGAAATTTATTCTCGTACGAGTGAAAATTAATAGACCGTTTAAATGAAAGAGATAAAAGAATACAAAATAAAGAAAGAGAAATAAAGAAAGAAATAAAGCAAAAAAAAAAAAAAAAGAAAAAAGAAAAAAAAATAAAAAACTCGTCGTCTAACGGTTCAGCGTTGTGCGAGTTAAACGAGTTAAAAATGAAAAAAAAAAAAAAAAGAAAAAAGAAAAAAGAAAATATACGTATAAGAGGTTGTTGGAGTTGAAGGAGGATGGTGGAGAGGAGGGGAAGGGTTGGGGTGGGGGAGGGAAGGGATTTGCAAAGTAGGAAAGACCGGAATTCTTTCTAATGCGTGTAACGAAGAGGTCGAGGCAAAAAGAAAGTGGTCCTATTTTGGTTTTCTGTTCCGCTTTTCGCATTTCAAACTTGTTTTTTTTTTTATTATTATTCGAAAATGTTAATCGCGCACGTATGAACGTTTTTAATTAATTTTTTTTTTTTTTTTTACAACAATTTAATTATAAGTATAATCATAATTATATTCGAATATGATGTAATTATTATTTTTCGAATTAAAATTTACTCGAAAGAAAAAATTAATTTTAGTTAAATAAATGGATAATTTTTCTTTTATTAACTATAAAGTAGATGAATAATAATAATAATAATAATAATAATAATAATAATAATAATAATAATAAAAAGAAAAACATATAAGAATAATAAAACAAATTTTTCTTTAAATATAATATAAGTATAATAGATGAATAATAATAAAAGAAAAATAATAAGAAAAGATAAATAATAATAATAATAATAAAAATATAAATGATTTATTTATGGGAGATAAATAAATGAGATGTATTTTGCAATATTTTTTTATATTCATAATATTAGGTATTGTTTAAATTTAAGATTAGAATTTTTTAATATTTTTACTCGATGTGTAGGTATTGTAAATTAAAAAAATTGTATAGTATATATTATATAATATAATAGTATATAGAAAGTATATAGTATAGTATAAAGTATAAAAGTAAATTTTGAATTTTTTTTTTAAATAATAATTATTATTTTATCAATTTTTACAATAGATGCAAAGTATTTTTGCTCTATGTAAGTATTGTAGAATAAAAAAATGATTATAATAAAAAAATATGTGCATATATATAAATGAGTCTAATGTTTATCGATCATTTAATATTTTATTTTAACAAAAAAAAATAACAACATATAAAAATTATTTATTTGTTAAATCGATTACAAAATTTGTATTAAAAAATATAACTTTTTGTAATTAAATTTATTATAAAAGAAATTATTGGATAAAATTCCAACCAATGACCCAATTATAGAAAATAAAACGGATTTGTTAGAAAATCGTAGTAAAAGTTAAATGAAATAGAAACTAATTGAAGAAGAAGAAAAAAAGAAAAAAGAAAGGAAAAAATAAAGAAAAGAAAGAAAGAGAGAACGTAGCCAAACGAATTCTGTTGTAATCGTTAAACGAAGGTAAAAAAGAAGAAAAAATAAGGAGGGCCAACATTTCACCGCGAGGAGAAAGTTACCTGCCGAAAGTGGTTTGGCCTGGTCCTGACCAAAAAAAGAGAAAAGCAATAATGTTCTTTCTCCGAGTGTTCTTTTATCACCGTAAATGCGTTTACTTTTTCGTTATACTTCTTTATAATTCAGACATTTATTTCTTTTTGTTGCTAAGCTCAAACTTTTATTTTAATCTTTTGTATTGCACAATCTTTTGTTATTGTTTCTTATCAAAAAATTATTTATTTTTCGTTGTGTGTAATAGAAAATTTATAATAAATACAATACTTATATATAATGTAATATACATTACAAAAAATTACACACAAAAATATTATATATATATATTAGGAACATAATATATAATTATGTACAATTACACATATTGGGTCTACAAGTAAGTTTCCAGCGTTTTTTAATAGATGGTGTGTCACGAGTAGATTCTTGGGCAGAAATGTCACATCTTATGTGTCATTTTCGAAGCTTATGTATCTGTTAACAACATTGCATCATCATATTTGTGTATTTCTATCGGCGTCGTATATTTTATGAAGCAAAAACATGGCAAGTTATGTGCCAAATGAGCGTCATTTGCGGGAAGCGCTGCTTCTATTCTTTAATATGAAGAAAAGTGCAGCTAAAGCCTATCGTTTGCTTCTAGAAACTTACGGGGCGGAATGTATTGGTGAATCGACGTGTCGTGAGTGGTTCAAACGGTTCAAAAATAGTGATTTTAACGTTGAAGACAAGAAGCGCTCTGGAAAGCCGAAAAATTTTGAAGACGAGCAATTGGAGGCTTTGCTGGATGAGGATCCGTGTCAAATTCAAGAAGAGCTTGCTGCATCATTGGGCGTCACACAACAAGCCATTTCTCTGCGCTTGAAAGCTTTGGGATTCATCTAAAAAGTTGGAAATTGGGTGCCGTACGAATTGAAGACGAGAGATGTCGAACGGCGATTTTGCATGTCAGAAATGTTGCTGCAGCGGCATAAAAAAGTCCTTTCTGCATTGTATTGTCACTAGTGACGAAAAGTGGATCTATTATGATAATCCTAAACGCAAAAAAACATATGCAAAGCCTGGCGAGCCGGCCAAATCGACGCCGAAGCGAAATATTCACATGAATAAGGTCATGCTCTGCATATGGTGGGATCAGAAGGGTGTCATATACTACGAACTGCTTCCGAATGGTTAAACCATCAAAGGACTATTGTATCGAACTCAACTAATTCGTTTGAAGCGGGCATTGGCGGAAAAACCGCCAGAATATCAGACCAGGCACGAGTCCGTAATTTTCCACCACGACAACGCTCGGCCACATGTTGCTGCTTCGGTTAAAAACTACTTGGATAATAGTGGATGGGAAATTCTGTCCTACCCGTCTTATAGTCCAAATTTGGCGCCATCCGACTATGAGTTGTTTCGATCAATGCAGATCGCTCTTACCGGAATGCGCTTCACTTCAGTAAAGGGAATCAAAAATTGGTCGCAATATGTTCTGGGCTTAAAAGACGAGAACTTTTTTTTGGTCCGAAATTCACAAATTGTTAGAAAGATGGGAAAAATTGTATCTTCCGATGGACAATATTTGGAATGAAAAATATGTAAGTATTTTTTCAGAATAAAGCCTCAAATTTCATTTAAAAAACGCTGGAAACTTACTTGTTGACCCAATATATATTAAATAACATGTTACAATATAACATATTGTTACAATATACTATATATTAAATATGTATATATATATATATTTAATTTAACTATATAAATAATAATATATAATAATAAATGTTATATTTTATTTAAATAAAATATATAAACTTGTAAACATAATCATTAAATTTAAACGCGAACTAACACAGAAGTTTATTTTCATTATTCAAAGATTGTTCATGGTAGATAAGAAAACTGTTGAATAGAAAGAAAAGAAAAGAAAAAATTAACGAAAAAATATAATAAGAGAGAAAATGATGAAAGATTAGCGTATAATCATGGAGTAGTTTCTTTTTTTTCATTTCACTAAACGTGAGCAACTCGTTTGCTAACTCGAAAAGTCATGAAAAAAGGTGGCAGGGAGGGGGGAGGAAGAGAACGTGTTCACGGAAGAGTATCAACATTAAAACGAACATGATTAAGAAATCGAAGTGGTGAATGTGATGGTGGGAGATGAAACTAGCATAAGAGCAATCAATTATATACCATAATTGAATATATAGTATTAATGGGACACCATTTGTACTTTAGAAAATTTAACTAATTGTAAAACACCATTACGAAAACTACGAATAGAAATAATTTATTTCTATTTTTCTTTTTTATTTTTGTTTTTAGTTTTTTTTTTTTAAGGATGAAGAGATGGTTTTATTTCTATGAATTCGAATTAAGAAAATATATTTAGGATTGTTCGTTAATGGGACGTTATTTTAGGGGGTTTCGTTTAAAGGTTTATGTTTAAATGGTTTCTCTTTCAATTAACGTTTATATTTTTTGATACGAAAGTAATTGTATAATTTGTTTTAAGATGTTTATTGATTGTACTTTGGATTTTTGTTTTTTATTTGGTTTTCTCTTTTTTTTTTTTAAATTTAACGATAAAAATTGTAATGTTATTTATTTCATATGATTTTTAAATTTAAATATTTGTTGTTTGTCATCTTTCGAATGATTATTTAAAGCTCTTACGATTTTGATTATAAATTTAATTTTCTAATTAAAAATAGTAAAAAATATAATAATAATAAGATTTAATTGAAAGAAAAATAATATCATTGATAATACAAATAAATGTATTAATAATATTAAAAAAAAAAAATAAATAAATCTCCAATATTATATGAATATAATTCTAATTAAAAATAATAAGAATTCAAATGATGATTTGTATCATAATATTTTATTTTTAGTAAAATTAATACAGAATATAACAATAATAATAATAATAATATAAATATTTAAATATAATTTTAAAAGAACTCTGATAATATAAACAAATGTATTAATAGTAACAACAAATAAATATACAATATTATATAAATACTTTATTTAAAGTTCATTGTTTAATTGAAGTATTAGATCATCACTATTCGACGAAATTAGAATATTAGTATTAGAAAATCTATATTAAAGGTGCATTTGCATAAGATTTCTCTCTCTCTCTCTCTCTCTTTCTCTTTATGTAAGCTTACATTTCAATTAGAATAAAATTAGAAATAGTTTAACTATATCTAATTATTATATTAATAGATACTTTAGTTCATTCATATTTAATTATATATTTTATATTTGTAGTAATTAATAAACTCATTCAAATATAGAAACACATATATATATTATTTTATTGTTATTATTATATTTATATATATATATAAACAAAGCTAGTTAATTTATATTAATTATTATTATTGCATCCTATCGTGTTATCATTTACAGTCTTATATTTACCGATTCAACATTGGCACGTGTACTATCTTTCTATTCAAGTATCGTAATCTTCAAACAAAAAAAGAAAAAGAAAGAGAGAGAGAGAGAGAGAGAAAGAGAAAAGATGTTCCTTTCAAACGATTCGTTACGGCTTGCTTTTGTAATCAATAACATGTATATATGTATCTTCATGTATATATACGTTTGCTAACTTTAACTCGACATCTGTCAGTCAGCTGTTAATTAACATTCTATTTTTGTTTTTCTATTATTTTAAAAAAAGATCCTAACTGAACTAATTGACACACCTATGTTCTTAACTAAATTTTTCTAATTTATTTATTTTTATTGTCATTATTATTTTTGTTTAATTCGAAATACGAGATAGAATCATTTCAATTGTTTTTGTTCCATTTGTTTTTTTAATTTTTTGTTAGACAACATTATTATTATTATAATAATAATTATTATTATTATTAAATACGACGAGAAGGAAGAGTATTTTTCAATCGGTGTAAAAGAAAATATTATAAAAAAATAATATGTATATATATAATAACTTTTTTGAAATTCAATTCAACCCTTTATTGGGAACTCTAGCACTTGAATACGCTATCTGGTGGCTAAATTCAAAATTAGAGTAGATAGGACGAATTGCTACGCCATGACCCTCCCAGAGATCCCAATAGAATTTCATTGCATTTTAATAATATACTAATCAATCGTAATTTAAAATCTATCAAAAATACGGGGATGTGACTTTTGAATAAACAAACAAAAAAATATATATGTGCCGCTTATTTTGAATATGGCTAACCTCAGTTTTCCAAAATAATCAAGTTAGCTAACGTAATAGTAACATTTTTACTTGATTCTTTCATGCTGAAGCAATTTGTTACAAATATATTTAAAATCATGAAGACTTTGTGAAAAGAAAATTTGCGGATCGACAGAATAATGGAAAGTTTATCTTGAAAGTGGCCTAACTCAATTTGTCAATTATTATTTTCCGGTTACACCAGATTATTGTACAACTTCATGTTATGTATCAATAAAGCACTTGATTTTGCATATATTCCGAGTAAATATGATAATACTTTATTGTAAATGAAATGAGACAAGAAGATTTTGTATGAACTAAATTATTAGAAGACGCAATTTTGAAAAAGGCTCAAGAATTCTGATGAAGAATCAATAAACTGCTTAAAAATATGTTGAATGCGTTTTGTTAGAAATGAACCGTATCAAATTTTCTATAAGACATCAATGAATGAGAATGAAAAATTTGAAAGTCCTGAATTTATTAGCACGTCAGGGGTAGACCAAGAAAGTTCGAAAATATTGTATTGACATTACTGTATAAAAATATCAGACAAATTACAACAGCAAAATTCAAGGACATAATTGACCTATTACGATATATACCATCGGAACATCATGATTTCTTCAAATCCCTTTCACACGCACAAAATGTAGATGAGTAGTAAATTATTTTGTAGGTTATGTTTGTCATTTTGTACGTTGTGTAGTTAAAAAAATGTTTTTCAATCGCATAAATTATGTTTCTGAAGTGTTTTAAAGATATGTCAAATAAATTGAGTATTGTTTTGTTTTCAATTGGAAGCATCTTAAATTATGTTGAATGGAGTTAAGTCCCTTGGAAATTTGATAACAAATCAAATTGTTAATATTGACAGTGGCCTAACTCCATTCGTGGTTAGAAAACGCATTATTATTCACTTGATAATTGCTACTATTTTAATAGGAAATATAAATTGAACACCTTTAGATACAGTATGACTCGTTAGTATCTTGTACGTATATTTTTAATGGCATTGAACATAAATGTAGTTAGGCCATTTTCTAAATAAATGGTTCATTTATCAAATGACGAATTATCAAGAATTTAGATCATGTGTCTTATTTCACTTTTCTTTTAATATTTTCTACATTTTTGTTTTTTTCTTCTTTGATCATGATTCTAATAGTTAAACAATATTATGCAAAAATCATTTTCTGTAACGTTATATATATATATAAAATGTGACTCTTTATCATTGATATTATAAAATTGAGAATTAGTTACATTCAATAGGATCAATTGTAACGCTATTATAAATGTTATGGTAAATTACATTGAAGATATATTGTTAAGATATAATGAGTAATTGCAGTGAAGCAGAAAATTCTTTGATTATAATTAGTTTGCTGTTATAAATGCTTATCGATTATGTCGATCAACGAAAGTCGGTCGGACGTGCATATGTTTACACATTTTTCCTTTTTTTTTTTTTTTTTTTTTCTTATTTTATCATTCCATTCGTTACACCATCATCATCATTATTACCAATATCGTTTGAAGAAACAAGCTTACTTGATTTGAATAAAAATAAAATTAAAAGAAAAACAAATATTTTTCCATTCTTTTCTTTTTTCTTTTTTGTATTTTTATTTTACAAATATGAAATGAAAAATTGTAAATAAAATAATGTTATTGTTTGTAATATTTCATCTATTATCCTATTCAGCCCCTTTTTATTTGACTTACAAGTAGGAGAAGTTTGACGATTACGAATGTTTTTTTTTTTTTTTTTTTTGATAAGGTTTTGACAAGGTTGACAAGGTCAGATGATAAATTGTTTTCATTATTTTTTTTGTTATATTTATTTTGTTATCAATAATTGTTATTCTATAGTTTTACGAAAAGTGTTGTAATTTACAATTTTTTTCTTTTTTTTTTTTTTTAATTTCAATTTTTTTATATTAAAAAATATCAGCAATTATACTTCATAGGGTTTACTTATTATTTTATTATTATTATTAATATACTATTAATTTTAATAAAAAAATAAAAAAATATAATTTTCTACACACATTTTACAATAATTACTATTTTTTTTCTTTCTTTTTTTTTTTATTTGAATTTGAATTCGTTTTCTTTCTTTTATATATATATATATATATATATATATATATATATATATATATATATATATATATATATTTCAATTTTCAATTCAAAAATATCGTCAATTATAATATTTGATGTGTTTACTGTTATTTTGTTAAATTTATTAAAACAAATAAAAAAAGGTATTTTATTTCTTTTCTTTTTTATTTCAATCTTTAATTTAAAAAAATTCAATTTAATTTCATTAAAAAAAAAAAATAAATAAATAAAATTTATTATATATTTTTAAAGATATTTAAAATTTTCTTTTTTTTTCTCATTTAAATTTTAGTTTTAACTTTAGTTTTTTTTTTCTTTCCTTTTTTATTCCAATTTTTAATTTAAACAAAGAAAAAACACCAGTTATACTTCCTGTATTTATTTATATTGTTAATTTTTATTTAACAAAAAAATAATTATTTTACGATAGTTAAGATTTATTTTTATTATTATTTGAATTTTAATTTGTTTTCTTTTCTTTTTTTATGTCAATTTTTAATTTAAAAAAGAACACCAATTTATACTTCATGTATTTATTTATTTTATCAATTTTTTAAAACAAAAAATAACGATAATTAAGATTTATCTCTTTTCTTATTAGAATTGTAATTCTTTTTTTTTGTTTATTATTTTTTTCTTTTCTTTTTACAAAAATCAATACCATGATGATTTTCCATAATTGTAAATAATAATTGTATAAACGTGAAGGAAATGCACCCGGAATCGTGACGAAGGAAGAAACACAAAAAAAAAAAAGAGAAAACCTAAGAAGAAATAAATAATCGTCGACATAAGATGACACACACGATCACACGATTCTTATCATATATTGTTTTTTTTCTTTGTTTTTTCTTTTTTTTTTTATCGAATGACAAACGAGCATTATGAGTTAAATTACGGCGTCGGCAAACGTTACGAGCAATTATGTCGGCATAATAATGTTCCTCCTCACGTCACGTTAATGCCACCTGTTTCTCATTCGTTTGTTCCAATAAATAATAATCTATCGTAAATTTACGAACAGAAAAAAAAAACAAGAAAACCACGAAACAAACTCCACTCCCTTTTTTTAAAAAAAAGGAAAAACAGTAAATCAATTCGAAACATTTTCCTAAATTTAACCAAATTTATTTTCACAATTTTTCACCGAGAGACAAACAAATCAAATAAACAAAGTAATTCAATTATTACAATAATAATAATTATTATTATTATGAATATTTTAAATTATTTAACAACTTTTTATCTCAATCATTTTATAAGAAAAGAAAAAAAACCAAAAAAAGTAAAGAATATAAAAATTCAATTATAATATGACAAATTGTTTTTCTCATTTGTATTAATTAAAAAAAAAAAGAAAAAAAACAAAAAAAATCACGTTAGAAAATTAGAAAAACAAATAAATATTCATAACTGTTTATAAGAACGTTTATAAGAAAGAAAAAAAAATACAAATGTAAAGCAGAAAAAAAAAACAGAAAAACCTATGATCTACAAACCTAGAAAATAATATACGTCAAAAAAAAAAATAAAAAAAAAAAAAAATGTTAGTTAGTTAGTAAAACGTGATGTCATCTAATAACAACCTAACACACGCATGTAAATTCATAATAAAATTGAGTCCTTTTAACTTTTTTTTTCTTCCTTCCCCTTCCTTTCCTTTCATGCAACAGAAACCCCCACCGCACCCTACCCCACCTTTAAGTGATCAACTCGTATACTCCAATCACGAGATGATCCAAGACTCGTTTTTCATGGTGACACGATGGTACATTCTCAACCATCTCGTTTCACACTTTGTATTCTTCTCGTCGTTAGCGAATGATTAAGCAGCCTTCCATATAAAGAAAGACTACCAGTTGGTGGCATTGCAACGATTCCAATTGAACACTCCTTGGATAATTTTCTTGATAACTTTAACACCTAGAGCTATTCTACAATTTTTCTATTAATATGATTATTATTATTGTTGTTGTTGTTAAAGATTTAATAATTATACCCATGATCACCTTCATAAATGTTTTCAATGAAGTAAAACTATATGAATCGTTTTTTGAAGTGAAAACTTCTTTAGAATGGGAGTGATCTGAAAAGTAAATAAACGGAAACGGAGCTATGTAACGAAGCTATGAAACGGTTGCCATACTAAATAATGAGAGAAAAAGAGACAAACATAGGATTTAGACTGCGAGGGAATGAGACGGAATATAGCTATACAGTTTTTCCTATTCTCGGTCTTCTCTTTATGCTCTGCTTCGTAGTTATCGCTCCTAGTTGTATATGTGTGTGTTTGTGTGCGACTGCATACTACAAAGCATGGACACGTTTTATTTCGATACTCGAAATGTTTCTAGGTAGAAAGCGATAGAAGGGTACAAGAATAAACAGAGATAAGCACTGAACAACTTATAATTGTATACTCTTTTTAATTATTATACTTTATTTTATGTAGATTGAAAATTATGTATATAAATGTATATAGAGATTGTATTTCTATAAGTTGAAGTTATTCTAGGTTGTGTTAGCTTTAAATAACATCACACATGATTCTATTGAATTTCTTTTCAGATTACACTCCTTGTTTATCATATTTTGTATTTTTTAGTATTGAAATTATTGATAATAATTTTAACGATATTTTTTATGGTGGTACTCTTATGGAAGGGCCTAAAAGTTTTGTTCATTTTTTTGAATTATATTCGGATGTGAGCATCTTTAGCATGCACATCCCTCTTGGGTCTTCAGAAGCGGTTACCTCCACGTGGTTAGTCCTGGGCAATGGATATTACTTTCCATGTAATGTTTATCATATTTTTATATGCTATACATTTCATAATGGCAAGTGAAATTTAGCTAAAGACCGCTTATCATTAAATTCAGATCATCTTAAATTCAGATGACGAGTCAGACTCGTCCACCGTAACTTCGTCGAAGTGAACACATGACGAGTCTCATTCGTCAAATGTATCCAAAGAGTTAAAGGATTTGTTTAAGAAAAAAGATAGAAAAGGTTGATTATTTATATGAAAATATTTGTGTTTACAAATTGTATTTAACTTTGTTCAAAATTAAAATATTAGAAAAGGGATGAGGAGTTTGAGTGGGGGTTGGGATTGTTGGTAAAACAAAAAGGGCATTGAACGATATCTGGTTGTAACTTTTAAAGTATCGTACTTTTACATTTTATCTTGCAAGATGTAGCAATGGCGTGTTATGGGTTAGCGTGCTCGACACCATGGAAGGATAATCCCGTGCGGTCGACGTCTGGTTTCAAGTTTCACGTTCTGAGGATATTACGATGAGAAGAAGAACGAGAAAAAGGAGGAGAAAGAGGAGGAGACGAGGAGGGAGACGAGGAGGAGGAGGAGAAAAGGGAAGGTAAGAAGAGAAAAAAAATAAGTCGGAAAAACTTTGATTACGCTCAAGGATTTAAAAAAAATAAAACAATGGAAATTTTCTTGTTGTTTTGTTTAATAGAATTTTAATAGAATTTGTTTAATTAAAATCTATTAATAATGAATTAGTGATTAAGTGAGACCATGGAAATCAGCGAAATTCGTGTGTTGATGAAGTATGAGTTCCATCGTGGAGCCACAACACGGCAGACAGTCGCCAATATCAATAGTGTGTTCGGCATTTAAGTGGCTACAAAATTGACTGTAGCCCGTTGGTTTGAGAAATTTCGTTCAGGAGATTTCGACTCGTCTAATGAACCGCGTGGTCGACCCCAAGACTCAGGTGGATAATGACGTCCTGAAAGCTACTGTGAAAGCGAATTCCAGCCAAAGTGCACGTGAATTTTCATTAATGTTCAATGTATCAAAGCAAACAATCTTGACTCATTTGGCACAAATCGGTAAAGTGAAAAGCTGGACAAGTGGATACCGCATGAATTGACTGATTCACAGAAGGAACGAAGACTCGACGCATGTCTTTCTCATCTTTCTCGCAACAAAGCCGAACAATTTCTGAATCAAATCGTTACGTACGATGAAAAATGGATCACGTACGATAATCGTAAGCGTTCATCGCAATGGTTGGACAAAGATGAACTACCAAAACACTGTCTGAAACGAGGCAACCACCAGAAGAAGCTAATGGTCACTGTTTGGTGGGGTCTAGTTCAGGTGTCATCCACCACAGCTTTATGGAACCTGGCCAATCGATCACGGCGGATGTCTAATATTATCAACTAGACGAAATGATGAGAAATCTTGCGATTAAACAGCCAAAATTAGTTAATCGGATGATTCTAATTCTCCTGCACGACAACGCTCGACCACATGCCGCACGAATGACCGTGTCAAAGCTACGGGAGTTGAAGTTGGAAACTCTCCGTCACCTACCATACTCACGAGACCTTGCCCCCACTGACTATCATTTCTTTCAAAATTGTAAACAACTTTTTATCTGGAAAAAAAATTCAATTCCACACAGGTTGTCAAAATGACGTTTCAAGAGTTCATCGACTCCCGTGATTCAGGCTTCTACAGCAAAGGAATAAATGAGCTACCACTAAAATGGCAAAAGTGTATCGATAATATGGATGCATACTTTGATTAAAAATAAAAAGTTTTTATTGGAAAAAAATCGAATTCAATTATGTGCATTGCCCCATGCATGTGCCCCATTTCATACTTGACAACCTAATATATATATATATTTCTTCTGTGCAAATTTATGTAATTGATCTCCTCCCTAAACGGCTGGACCGATTTTAATAAAATTTTGTGTGTGTCTTAAGGTGTATTCGATAATGGTTTAGATTTACAATTTGGTCCAATTTAAGTTGTATATTTATTTAATTGTTTATTTATAAATTGTCAATGTATTTCTCTTATTGTTTCTTTCGTGTTATTATCGTGTTACCAAAAATCGTGTGCTAATTAAAATATTACATTAAGATCTAATTAGTGTTTAAAGAAGTTACTCATATAAATACGGGAGTATATATTAATAGTAAAAAAAGAAAAATCGCAATAAAAATTATGGCTTGTGCTAAGTTGAAAAAAAAAACCGAGTGCAATAAAATAGAAGTTTTTACGTCAAAAAAGCTACAGCCACGCGTAGCCGGGGCACCCCTAGTATATATATATAAATAATATTAGGAAGTGTCACTAATAAATAAAAAAATTTCTAATCAAAATATGGAAGCAATTTTTGTTCAATCGCGAACTTATATTTTATTCAAATAAAAATATAAATATAAAAAAAAATTGATGTGTTAAATTAAAAATCTCGTCAACTTATTCACGTATAATATTTAAATGAAAAATAATAACATTTTTGTATATACAAAAATTATATTTGACGATGAATATTTAAAATGTGTATAAAAATTAAAAATATCGATTGAAAAATTGAATGATAAAAATAGAGAAAAAAAAAAGAATTGATACTAAATCAATATGTAATATTATGGGGTAGAGGATCATATTACGAAATGTTTTGTAATGTTTTGAATTGTTTGAGATGTTTTTGACGAAAACTTTCACTTTCAGATATTTAAAACCCATGTGAAAAATCGTATGAATTAACAATTGAATTAAACGACCAATAATATGACGATGATTCAAGTTTTCCTTCATAACACGGTAATGAATCTCGATAAAGGCATATGCCAACGGCAGACATAAGCTTGTGCAAACATGTCTGTCTGCCTTCTATTGAAAGCAACGAGAATCCGAATGGGGAGGTTAAATAAAAACGTGTTTTCAGTTGACTAGGATGTCCGGGAACGAAGAACTCATTTTTACGCGTCGATGATTACTTTCCCTTCTTTTTAATATAATCCTTAAGGTAATTGAAAATTTGTTTTTAAACAAAATTATATCAGTTAATACGATCGTTAGTTGAATAATTAAAATTATTGAGTGAAAAAAAATAGAAATTCTAATTTAATTTGTAATAATGTTTCATTAATTTGTTAGAAATTGTTATTATGAAATAAAAAAAAATAAATAAATTTGAAAGATTAGAAACATTTAGATTAGCAGTGTATTTAATTAACAATTGAAATATTTAATAATATTAATACTATGAATATGATAAATATTTTTATTTTTAAAATCAAATAATATATTGTGTTATTGTTATTTTAATATGTTATTTATATATAAAATATAATTATGTTTAATTACAGAATAATATTAATAGATTAGATTGATATATTTTTAGATTATTATTATTTGAATAATAATTTGATTATAAATATTTTTATTATTATTATTATTATTATTATTATTATTATTATTATTATTAAAAAATTGGCATTAGAAACTCGAAAGCTTATTGCCGGATTACAAATATAGTATATTTAAATAATAATTATTTATTTTTATTATAGTATATTTAAGTTATACTATATATATATATTATTTATTATATAGTATATTTTTATTTTTTATATAGCAGTATATTTGAATAATAATTATTTATTTTAAAAATCAAATACATGTATAAATAAAATGTATATAAAATTAATGAATTTGATAGATAAAAATTAAGATTAGTATTATTTAAATAACAATTTGATTATAAATATGATTTATTTAAATAATTAGTATTTATTTTTTAAAAATCAAAAAATAATATATATATATATATATATATATATATATATATATAAATAATAATTACACAATAAAATAATTAGATTGTATTGATCAAATTTTAGATTAGCAGCATTGAAATAACAACTTTATTATAATAATATAATATATTTATGTAAATACTAAATATTTATTTTTAAAATCAGATATATGTATAATTAGAAAATGAAATTGATTGATTTGATAGATTAACATTTAAATTAGCAATTTATTTGAACAATAATTAAAATAGTAATATTACATATATGAATGATAAATATTTATTTTTAAAATCAAATATATTATGTATAATTAGAAATTGAAATTGATTGATTTGATACATTAGAATTTAGATTAACATTTTTTGAATATTTATTAAATTAAATAATTCTAATTATATGAATAATTAGAAAATAAAATTGATAGATTTAAAAGATACAAAATTAAGATTAGCAATGTATTTGAACAACAATTGAATTATTAATGTTACATATATATATATATATATAAATGATAAATATTTATTTAAAAAAAATCAAACATTAATATACAATTACACAATAAAATAATTAGATTTTGTTGAGTAAATTTTAGATTAATATTATTTGAATAACAAATAAAAATATTATTTTTCAAATTTATTTTTAAGAATCAAATAGATGTTTTTAATTAAAGAATAAATTTAATAAATTTGATAGATAAAAATTTAAATTGATAATATTTGAATATCAATTGACTTATTAATGTTTAATATATAAAAATGATAAATATTTATTTAAAAAAATCAAAAATTAATATATAATTACAGAATAAAATAATTAGATTTTGTTGATTAAATTTTAGATTAATATTATTTGAATAACAATTGAATGATTAATGTTACATATATTAATGTTAAATATTTATTTTTAAAATCAAAAATAAAAATGTATTTTAATTCGTGAATAAAAATATATATATATATATATAATTAGGTTTGATGAATAAAAATTTAAATTGGTAATATTTGAACATCAATTGAATTATTAATATTACATATATAAATGATAAATATTTATTTTTAAAATCACAAATAAATATATATTAGGTATAATTAGTGAATAAAGTAATTAGGTTTGACAGAAAAAAAAATTCAAATTAAATGAATATTTGAATACTAATTGTATTATAAATATATAAATGATAATTTTTTATATTTATAATAAATATAATATAAATATTTTTACATTTAATAAATATATTTATTAAATAATAAAGAAAACAAAAAATTGTTTAATAACCATATCCAATGAATGTACAATTAAACAACTACTTAAACAAAAACAAAACAAAACTACTCATAAATAATATTTCTATCTTTCATAATAATAAAAATTTATAATAAATATCCCATAAGAGAAATATTTTTCTTTTTTTTTTTTTTTTAATTTAATATAAAAATAAAACAAACTAATAACTTTTTTTTTCTATTTGCAAAATAATTAGATAAGATAAAATGATCGAATATTACAAAAAGAAAGTTAATGTTATATATTAAGATTGTTGAAAACGTTGGAAAACTTTGAAAACACACACACACAAAACCACACAGATACACACACAGATACACACACAGATACACACACAGATACACACACAGATACACACACAGATACACACACAGATACACACAGATACACACAGATATACACAGATACATACAGATACACATATAGGTGGTCTGGGCGACTAGATGGCACGCGAAAATACTTTAAAACGAATGTTGTTTTAACTGCGTAATTGCGATTAGGAAAAAAAAAAAAAAGGAAAAAACCACACGAGCGAGCAACGCGGAAAAAGATAGGTGTGTGTAAATAAGTATAGCAAAACTAAAAACCACTATCGTTTATCTCGAAAGTAACAACTCGTATTCCGCGAATGGACTAATGCCGGGACTCGTAATTCGAATCCGGAAACAAAAACGGGATTTGTTACGAATTAAAAAAAAATCACACTGACTCTTCCGTGATACCAATCAAAATATCTTCATTGATTTCCTGTTATCTATAGATCGATTGAGATACTAAAAAAAAAAAAAAAAAAAAAAAAAAAGAAAAAATACACACACATCACACATAATGAGAAACAGAACAAAAAATTTCATACAATTTTATGATTGATATATTTGTACATGAAATTAATGAAATTAATGAGAATAACGAATTTTTTTATTTTTATATATGATTATATATAAATATGTGTGTAACAAGGATTTAAAATTTTATAGTATACCATCAGTACCATCAGTATGAACCCCTTCTAAAACCATTCAATTCCATGTAAATCATTGTCTGCTACGCGTAATAATAATAACGTAAATTTATATAGTAATATGTGGTGACCCACCCTGTATATATATATATATGAATTTAACTATATATAAACAATTTTATATATAATAATAATTATATACTATATTAATATTTTATATATAATAATTAATTATAATTAATTTTATATATATAATATTTAAATTATATATTAATCTTTTATTATATATATATTTTTTTATTTATTATATATTATTATTATATATTATATTAACATTTTATATTTAATATTTAAATTATTTATATTGATATTTAAATTATATATATTAATGTTTTATTATATATATATTTAAACTTTCATACCATATACACACACTTACATACAAACACACAGGTACGTTTAGAACAGAGAAACAGAACTCATACATACATACCACATACACATCAAATAGATACTACTTACACACACGTTCAGATCATATACACATGCACACATACATATATATATAAATAAATACAGTATGTATGAGTACATGGATATCTCGATGCACTTTGTGGCTATTGTAATGTGAGCAGGTACGAAGGCACGACAGGATGTGACGTCACAAGGACGGCACATTCTATATCTTTTTCTATCTTTTTCTAATGTACATACACATACACATACATATACATACGCGTATAATCATATAAGCAGGTATTTGAATTTTTGTATAAAAATATCAAACGTTATTATCACCGTAACCGGTATGATTTATTCGATCATTTGTATATTTATTCTTATCAAGTTGTATTTAAATACGTTTTTTTTTATAATTAATTATTTAAATTATATATTGTAAGTTATATAATTTATAATTATTACTTTTTTGTTTCCTTTTCATTTTATATATATATATATTTTTATATGAAATTGTACATTTGTTTAGTTGTTTCTTTAATTTAACTTTAATAAATAATAATTATTACGTATGGAATACGATTGATTGGTAAAATTATAAATAATAATAAAAATAATAATAAATAATATCAATAAAATGATATATTTATTATTATCAAATTATATTTGAATATTTATTATTTAATTATTTATTTATAGTTTATATAATATATGATGTATTATTTTTTTAAGTTTTTCTTTTTTATTTTATTTTTATACGGAATTGTACAATCATTTTTTTTGTTTGTTTCTTTAATTTAACTTTAATAAATAATAATTAATTCGTATGGAATACGATTGATTGGTAAAATTATAAATAATAGTAAAAAATAATAATAAATAATATCAATAAAACGACATATTTATTATTATCGAATTATATTTGAATATTTATTATTTAATTATTTATTTATAGTTTATACAATATATGTTGTATTATTTTTTTTAAAAGTTTTTCTTTTTTATTTTATTTTTATACGGAATTGTACAATCATTTTTTTTGTTTGTTTGTTTAATTTAACTTTAATAAATAATAATTAATACATAGAATACGATTAATTGGTAAAATTATAATTAATAAGTAAAACAAAAATTATTAATAAAACTACACAATCACTGTGTTAAATTTATTCTTATCAAATTGTATTTGAGTATTTATTAATTAATTATTTATTTATAGTTCATATAATATATGATATATTATTATTTTTTCTTTTTTTTTTAATTTAATTTAAATTCAACTTGAACATAGCTAATTAATTTGATCTTCATTTTTTCAATTTAGTCTATTTAAGTGAACAAATAATAATAATAATATAATAATACGTAAAATATGAGTAGATTGGTAAAGATTAGAAGTAAAAAAAAAAAAGAAACTAATACTAATAAATCTCTCGTATGCGTGTTTATAATTATACGAAAAAATGTAACTGTTTTTTTTTTCGTGTATGTAATATACAATAATAATATTACAAAATATTATTAATAATTATTTTAATTAATTTATATTATATATCTAATAATAATTAATGATTTATTAAATAATAATTATTATATTATAGTATTATTATTATATATATATTATAATAATTATTATTGATTATTAATTATAATATAAAATTATAAATAATATTATAAATTATTATTATTGTATATTATTCTTGTTAAAATGAATAAATAAAAGTATAAAAGATTATTAAATATTAATTTGTTTATCCGACTACTGTGTGTGTTTATAAATATACAGAAAAAGTAATTGTTATTTTTTCGTGTATGTAATATACAATAATAATATTACAAAATATTATTACATTAATAATTATTTTAATTTACTAAATAATAATTATTATATAATATTATAGTATTATTATTATAATAATATAATATCTATATAATTAATAATTTATTAAATAATAATTAATATATAATATTATAGTATTATTATTATAATAATTTATTAAGTAATAATTATTATTTAATTAAATAAATAATTATATTATAAATTTATTATATAATCTATATAATTAATAATTGATAAATAAAAATTAATATTTAATATTATAATATTATTATTATAATAATAATAATATAATATCTATAAAATCATAAAATTTAAATCATAAAAATATCACTACTAATTATTAATTATAATATAACATTATAAATAATATTATAAATAATTATTATTGTATATTATTCACATTAAAATGAATAATAAGTAATAGTATAAAATTAAAAAAGATTTAAATATTGAAAAAAAATGATGTTATTTAAAACTCGTTTGTCCTACTACTGTGCGTGTTTAACTAGAATAGCTATTCCCTTACAAGTCAAGGAAGCTCTATTACGAATAATTTAGTAAGCAACTTGTAATTAATAGCTCTTAGCAACTTATAAATTATTGACGATGAAACGTACTGAATTAATGTGCTTATTAATATCATATTTATTCGCGTTTCTCTTCGTCAAAACTCATCATCCTTCCTTTTTCATTCCTTACTTTAAGGTGTGTTTAATACTTTTATTCTTTTTATCTTTTATTAATTCTATATTTTTGTTTCTTGTTTTTTTTTGTATTCTTTCTTTGTAGTTAGAAAGAGAAAAAAGTAGTACGAGTAATTCAATAATTATTTGTTTTTTTTTTTATTGTAAGATATAAAAACAATACGAAACTGATCGATACTTTTAATTAGATTAGTTCTTTAATTAGGATTGTAATATTATTTTAAATTATTATTATTATTATTAATATTATTATTATAATTATTATTATATTGGTGTTAGTAATAGTAGTAGCGGTAAAATAAAAATAATTATTTATTTATTAATATTTTTATTGATACGTTTCAAAATGTTCTTTACGTGAAAATAATTATTTTTATTAAGATTTATTATTATTATTATTATTATTATTATTATTATTATTATGATTATTATTAGTAATAGCAGTAGTAAGGCAAAAATAATTTATTTATTAATATTTATCATTATTTTATATTTTTTAAAACGTTTTTATTTTTTTTTTATTATAAAACGTATTTGAAACATTCTTTACGTGATTATAGTTTTTTTTTTTTATTACAATTTATTTTTATTATTTTCATTAGTAGTAGTGTTACTAGCAAGATAAATATAATATTATTTATTAATAATTATTTTTATTAAAGCAGTTTTGAAATGTTCTTTATGTGATTATACTTTATTTGTACTGAAATTTATTGTTAATATTATTATTAAATAGTTGTAGCAATAGTACGACAGTAATAATTTATTTATTAATATTTATTATTATTTTATATAATATACTTTGTATAAAAATAATTTTATATTATTATTTATTATTAGTAAGATAATCAATAATTTATTTACAATTATTTTTATTGTAAAACGTTATTGAAACATTATTTATGTGATTATACTTTTTTTTTGTATTACAATTTATTTTTATTATTGTTATTAGTAGTAGTATTACTAGCAAGATAAAAAAATTATAATTTATTTATTATTATAATATTTTTATTAAAACATTCTTTATGCGATTATACTTTATTTGTACTGAAATTTATTGTTAATATTATTATTAAATAGTAGTAGCAATAGTACGACAGTAATAATTTATTTATTAATATTTATTATTATTTTATATAATATACTTTGTATACAAATAAATTTATATTATTATTTATTATTATTTTATATAATATACTTTGTATACAAATAAATTTATATTATTATTTATTATTATTTTATATAATATACTTTGTATACAAATAATTTTATATTATTATTTATTATTAGTAAGATAATCAATAATTTATTTACAATTATTTTTATTGTAAAACGTTATTGAAACATTATTTACATGATTATACTTTATTTTTACTAAAATTTATTTTTATTATTATTATTATTATTATTATTATTATTATTATTATTAGCAGTAGTAGTAGTAGTACTAGTAATTGTAGTATAGTAAAATAAAAATAATATAATTTATAATAATTATTTTTATTAACCCATTTATGAAACATTATTTACGTGATTATACTTTATTTTATTAAAATTAATTTTTATTATTATCATTATAGTAGTAGTAATGATAATAGTGATAAGATAATGATAATTTATTTATTAATATTTTTATTAAAACATTTAAAACGTTCTTTACTTTATTATCATTATTTTTATGAAAGCTTATTTACAAATATTTTTTTAAAATATTTTTGAAATGTTTTATTTAAAATGATTACACATACTTCTTTTTATTAATATTTATTTTAATTTTATTTATTTTTGTTATTAATAGTAGTAACGGTAATAACAGTTAGTCATTTAGAATAGATAATTAATTAATTTATTTGCTTGATTATTTCATTCTTTTTTTTTTTTTTTTTTAATAAAGACTCGATGAGTGTCACAATTACAAATCTGAAAAGATCGCATTTATCAATCCCGTTAAAAGGTTCGATAAATTACTTAAAGATTATTATCAACAAAATGTATTTTTCTTTCAACGTTATTAATATAGCTCTTTTAACAGCTAGTTAAATCACAATGTAAATGGATAATGTCTTTTTATAGTAATTACGCAAATAATTATTATAATTTAATACTAATTTTTAACTACTTTGCAAACTATACTAAATTCTAAAAGGCTATAATTTCTAAATCTAATTCCTACGAATTAATTACGTAATAATAAAATAAAATATATTTAATTAAAAGGTCAAATGTAAAATTATCAAATGTAATATTAATAAAAAAAAATAAAATAAAAATAAAAAAGATTTATTCTGACAAGAAATTTTTTTGATTTTTTTTTACATATGTAAATATATATTATTATCATTATTATTATTGTATTAAATTAAAAAAATATAAATATATAATATAATATAATATATGTATTATATTTAAAAAAAATTTTTTTTTATTTTTTTTTTTTATTATTTATTATTTATTTTTTAAATTTATTTTTTTTTCATTTAATTTATTTTTTTTTCATTTAATTTATTTTTTTATTATTTTTTTTTTTTAATTTTATTTATTATTTATTATTTACTTTACTTATTATTTTTTATTTTTTTTATTTTATTTATTATTTATTATTTATTATTTTTTTTATTTTTTTTTATTATTTATTATTTTTTTTTATTTTTTTTATTTTTTTTTTTTATTTTTTTTACTTTACTTAATATTTATTATTAATTTTTTATTTTATTCACTTTTTATTCATTTTTTCTTTTCTTTTAATTTTGATATATTTTTTTATTATTTCTTTTTATATTTTATTATATTTTATTATATTAATATGTAAAATAAATTAAATAAAATATGAAATATATTGACATATACTTTTATTATATTATATATATTTATATTATACATTTAATATATATGTAAATATATATTTACGTTTTATACAAATTTCCTACAAAAAAAAGTCATCCACACGAATCTTGAATGTTTTAAAATATTTTTTTATTTTTTTTTTTTTTATCTATTTAAGGAAACAATATATTTATCAACATATATATATTTATGTATATATTTATTGTCTTCTTTCATATTATGTTTATAAATTTCTCGTCAGAACTAATTTGTATTGAAAGAAAGAAAAAGAGAGAGATAGAGAGAGAGAGAGAGAGTAAGCGAGAAAAAAATAAATAATAAAAACGAAGATGCAATATTATCTTTAGAAAAATCCTCATTGCTAGAGAATAATAAAGTAAACAACGATAAAAGTCATGGAAAAATGAAATTAGAAAAAGATAAATTTAAAATCAAGATTAAATATCCCCATGCAATGAAAAAATAATAAGACAAATAATAACACAACCAAGAAAAGGAACAAAAGAGAGAAAAAAAAGAAAGAAAGAAAAAAAACAAACAAACAAACAGAAAAAAAAAGAAAGAAAGAAAAAAAAACAAACAAACAAACAAACAGAATAAAAAGATAATATCAAATATAAATTATCTCGTGTTATTATCGTGCAAATAATTTTAATATTTAAAAGAAAATCCACAACGAATCGAAAAGCTTTGTTTTTTTTATATTTCTTTTATTTTTATTTATTTAATTATTTATTTATTTTTTTAATGAAAAAGAAAACCCAAAAAATCGAAAAGCAAACTGTTATAGATGGGTGGAGGTATGAGCGTGAATGCAAGAAAAAAAAAACAAATGGTAGTTTGTGAAAAAAAAATAAAAAATAAAAAACAGGGGGGAGGGGAGGGGGGAGGGGGGATAAAATAAATAAATAAAAAAAAGAAAATGAATGAACCTTCGATGATATCACTTACCCTTTAGTGAGGATGTTATCATGGGGTCACCTGAAAATGATACAATTACAGTACTTCGTGAAATTTCACGTATGTAATTGCGCGCTTTTCTACGTACACTACACGTATATGTAATATATGTGTATGTATCGTATTTAAATGTGTATATGCGTGGTGTGTATTTTTCAACTAACAAATTAACAAAAAAAAAAAAAAAACAAACAAAGATAAAATAAAACAATAGAGAAAAATGAAAATTTCACCTGATGAAATTTCTTTGAATTTTTTTTTTTGAGATTTTCGTTTTAGAAAAAAAAAGGAAAAAAAAAACAGTAGAAAAGAATGAAAATTTCAGTTAATAAAAAATAATTCGTGTTCTTTGCTTTCTGAATTTTTTTTTGTTTTTTTTGAAATTTTTGGATTAAAGAAAAAAAAATACAATAGTATAATAAAATGAAAATTTCAGCTAATGAAAATTAATTTATGCTTTTTTTTTGTCCTGAATTTTTTTTAAAAATGAAAACTGAAATTATTCTCCTGAATGAAATTCATTTTCAGTTTTTCAAAAATTTCAACTAACGAAAAATAATTCATACTGTTTGCTTCTTGTTCAAATTTTCTTGAAATTTTCATATTAGAAATAAATAAAAAAAAAAAAAAAATAGTAAAAGTTAAAACAAAAATTGAATAATAAAAAGAATAGAATGAGAACATTGAATGAATATGATTGAGGATAAATAATAAAAAAAAAGAATAGAAAAGATAAATAAAAAAAATACTTTTGAAATTGAACGATTATGCGATCGAGTTTAAACAAAATGTTGTTTTTTTTTTTTTTTTATATATTAATAAAATTGTAAATATGTGATGTGTGTGTTTAGATTGTATTAATGTTTATGTTTAGATTGATTTGAAAGAAGAAGGAAGATAAGATTGAAAAGAAAATTTGTTTGAACATTTTTTTGTTTTTTTGTTTCTTTTTTTTTTCGTTGCGAAACAGAGAATAAAATGAAAAGAGAAAATGAAAGAACAAAAAAGAACAGAAAGTGTGTGTGAGAGAGAGAGAGAGAAATATTCTAAATTTATATAATTCGTTGAGACTTTTTTGTTTAGAAAAAAAGATAAAATTATGAAAATACAAATATATAATAATGAATATGAAATTTAATGAAAATGAATAACAAGATTTTCAATAAAAAGAATGATAGATATTTTAGAAAGAGAAATAGAGAATATATTTGTATCCATCAATAATCGTATGACAAATAATTGATATTAATTTCAAATTAATCGATCATTATTAATCATTAATACGATTGATCGATTAATACACATTAATCAATCAAATTTAATCGATCAAAATAAACAGTAAGAAATAAATTATAAATATATATGTGCCCATAATTATGAAAGTTGTCTAAGAATAAATAAAAATTAAAAGAAACTGAATTTATCAGTTATTTAACACCACCATATTTTAAACTAAATTAATTCAATATAATTTTCATGATATTGTCAAAAATGAATAGTTAACAACAAATCATTTATTTTATATCATCAATTACTCAAATCATCTCAGTTATTTCATTACACATTATTTTCAACTAAATTAATTCAATATAATTTTCATGATATTGTCACAAATGAATAGTTAACAACAAATCATTTATTTTATATCATCAATTACTCAAATCATCTCAGTTATTTCATTACACATTATTTTCAACTAAATTAATTCAATATAATTTTCATGATATTGTCACAAATGAATAGTTAACAACAAATCATTCATTTTATATCATCAATTACTCAAATCATCTCAGTTATTTCATTACACATTATTTTAAAATAGATTAATTCAATATAATATTTATGATATTTGTTAAAAATGACACATTAGGTAAAATCTTGTTATTTCAACATTATATAGAATTAATTATAGTGTTTAAATTATTTATTTAATTAAATATACTCTAAACAAAGTATATAATTATGAAAGTAGTTTAACAAAAGTGAGATATTAAAAGAAAATAAATTTATCAATTATTTAACAATACATTATTTTAAAATAGATTAATTAGATATAATATTTGTGATTTTATGATAAATGAATTGTAAGTTAAATACTTGTTATTTCAATATTATATAAAATTCATTTAATATTTAAATATAATTCTTACAAATATTTCAAAATAAAAGATCTAATTATGAAAGTAGTATTTTAAATTCAAATATTAAATGAAAATAAATTTATCTCACTTATTTTACATTACATTATTTTAAACTAAATGAATTCAACGTAATCTTCATGATATTTTCAAAAATAAAATCATTAAATAATGATTGTTATTTGAACATTATATGAAATTCATGTAATATTCAAATATAATCCTTTCAAATATTTCGAAATAAAAGATACAATTATAAAAGTAGTTTAACAAAGTGAAATATTAAAAGAAAATAAATGTATCACTTATTTCACACCACATTACTTTAAAATTTAATTAAATATGATATTGAAATAACAAATAGCTATGTAACGTGTCATTTTTCATAATTTCATAAATATTATATTGAATTAATTTAGTATTCAAACATAAACTTTTGAAATATCTCAAAACAAAAGATATAATTGTGCCTATAATTATGAAAATAGTTTAACAATAATTCAAAATTAAAAACAACCATTTGTTTATTAATTACTTCACGTCACATTATTTTCAACTAAATTAATTCAATATAATATTTAGGATATTATGAAAAATGATTCATTAATTAAATCTTTGTTATTACAACATTATATAAAAATTTATTAAGTATTCAAATATAATCCTTTTAAATATTTCAAAATAAAAGATACAATTTTAAATATTAAAAGAAAATAAATTAATCAGTTATTTCATCTACAGCATTATTTTAAACTAAATTCACTCAATGTAATTGTCAAAAATTAACCATTAAATAGTTGCTGTTATTTTAATATTATATAGAATTAATTATAGTGTTAAAATTATTTATTCAATTAAATATTCTCTAAATAAGAAATATAATTATGAAAGCAGTCTAACAATACATCAAAATTAAAAGAAACTGAATTCATCAGTTATTTCATATCACATTATTTCTAAACTAAATTAATTTAATGTAATTTTTACGATATTGTCAAAAATGAATAAATAGTGATTGTTAATTCAACATTATACAGAATTCAAAACAGTCTTCAAATTATTTATTTAATTAAATATTCTCAAAACAAAATATATATAATTTTGAAAGTAGTCTAACAATAAATCAAAATTGACAAAAAATGTGTTTATTAGTTATGTTATTTCACATTATTTTCAACTAAATTAATTCAATATAATATTTAGGATATTATGAAAAATGATTCATTAATTAAATCTTTGTTATTACAACATTATATAAAAATTTATTAAGTATTCAAATATAATCCTTTTAAATATTTTAAAATAAAAGATACAATTTTAAATATTAAAAAAAAATACATTTATCACTTATTTCATATTACATTATTACTAAACTCAATTAATTTAATGTAATTTTTACGATATTGTCAAAAATGAATAAATAGTGATTGTTAATTCAACATTATACAGAATTTATAACAGTCTTCAAATTATTTATTTAATTAAATATTCTCAAAACAAAATATATATATATATAATTTTGAAAGTAATCTAACAATAAATCAAAATTAAAAAAGAAACTGAATTCATCAGTTATTTCATATCACATTATTCCTAAATTAAATTAATTCAATGTAATTGTCAAAAATTAACCATTAAATTATGGTTGTTATTTTAACATTAAATATAGTACATTACAATCATCAAATGTAATTCATTAAATATCTCAAAGTAGTCAAAGAAAGCCAAATATTAAAACAAACTGAATTCATCAGTTATTTCATATTACATTAATTTCAACTAAATGATTACGTTGGTAACTATGAAATGGTCGTTGAATGAAAATACAAAACAAAAAAGCACAATTTTTCACATTATTTATTATATTCAATTGAAATCATTTCCATTGACATCAACGACTTTTTGCCAACGATTGGGCAAATCATATATGCCATTTTGAAAAAAAAACAAAAAATCTTTATTTATAGAATTAATAAACAACAATTGAAAAACACAGACTAAACAAAACAAGAAAAACGCCCATTTCATACTTTCCAATCTAATAATTCAATATAATATTTATATTAATATAACAAATGACTCATTAATTAGTTTCAACATTATATAAAATTCAATAATAATATTCAAATTATTTATACAATTAAATATTCTCAAAACAAAATTTCTAAATGGACACAAACCCCAATATAATTATAACAACACATGTAAACAAAAATATGATAACATTTTACTAATTATTGTAGAAAAAAAAAATAAAATAAATAAATAAAAAGACAGATAAACAAACAAACATTATAGATAGATAGACACAGATAAATAGATAGATAAATACATATTAAAAAAAAATATATAAATATTTAAAAAAAGAATAGAAATAGTGAACAAGATATAAAGTCCTTGTCGAGATCTTTCTTAAAAGCGTGGGCCTGAAGGTACACTACTCGTAGTATGGGCAGGGCCCTGTCATGTGTATCCATGTATATATGTGCATATGTGTGTGTTTGCGTGTGTGTACGTGTGTTGTGGGGTCAGGGATCACAACATTGCAGAGAAAAGAACTGGAAAATGTTACTCCCGCGAGAGATACTTTATCTTCTCGCATAATGCGCAAGTGGGAGGCTGCGAATACTCCAACAATCTTCTTCTTCTCTCTCTCTCTCTCTCTTACTCTCTCTCTCTCTTTCTCTCTCATTTTGTTTTTCTCTTACTTTCTCACTCATTTTCTTTCTCATTCTATCGTTAGGGAGAAACACCTCCGCAAAAAAGGGCTCCCTTTGTGTCCCGATCTTTTCTTCTTCTTCTTCTTCTTCTTCTTCTTCTTCTTCTTCTTCTTCTACCCTTCCCCCCCAATCCTCCTCCTTCTTAGTTGCCCCCTATCCCCCTCTCTAGCATTTTATTCTCTCCCTTCATCGTTCTCTTCCTTTTTACTTCCTTTTCTTTTTCATCATCATCTTCTTCTTCTTCTTCTTCATCTTCTTCTTCTTCTTCTTCTTCTACCCTTTATTGGGCTTTGTTTTAGGTTCGCATACACCTCCAGACTTCCTATACGATTCGTTTCACCGTACCGATTTTTTTTTTTATTATTATTATTATCATTATTATTAGTAGTAGTAGTATTATTGTTATTATTATTATTATGATGATTATTATTATTATTATTGGAGTTTCATTCATGTAAAGATAGTATTAAAAGTATGGTGTTTTAAGATTTATGATTTCTCTCGTAAGGGAAAGATATCTTATAAGTTGAGAATGATTTTGGTATTTCAATTAGTATGATGTTTAATACGTTTGTTTTTAAACAAGTAATGCGAATGTTTATTGTATTGTTAGGATAAATATGAAATCATTTATTATTATTATTTGTATTTTTAATTGTATTTGTTCTATGTATAAATTTCGTATTCTAATTATGCATAAGTTTATATAATGTGTACAATTACTTCTTTTATTATATAATTTATATATATATATAGTTCCGAATGATTTTGATATTTCAATTAGTATGATGTTTAATACGTTTGTTTTTAACACGTTCCGTGCCACGTGTACCACCGATGGTACATTTACCATTAGACATATTTATTTAATACGCTGTAAATATATGTTTATAACAAATTTAATTTCGTAAAAGAATATTAAGAATATTTCTATTAAAAAATTGATGCATTATACAAAATGCAGTATTGAGATCTCTGGTAGGGGCGTGGCGTAGCAATTCGACCTATCTAATCTAATTTTGAATTCAGCCACTAGATAGCGTATTCAAGTGTTAGGGATCCCAATAAAACAAAGCACATAAATTTGTTTAACGAGTTAGCTACCATAATAGTTACATTTTTACATGATCTTTTCATTCTCAAGCAATTTATTACAAATATATTTAAAATCATGAAGATATTGTAATAAGAAAATTTGCCAATCAAGGGAATGATGGACCACTTATTCTGAAAGTTGCCTAACTCCATTTGTCAATTATTATTTTCCGGTTACACCAGATTATTGTACAACTTCATGTTATGTATCAATAAAGCACTTGATTTTGCATATATTCCGAGTGAATATGATAATACTTTATTGTAAATAAAATGAGACAAGAAGATTTTGTATGAACTAAATTATTAGAAGACGCAATTTTGAAAAAGGCTCAAGAATTCTGATGAAGAATCAATAAACTGCTTAAAAATATGTTAAATGTGTTATGTCAGAAATGAAACGTATCAAATTTTCTATAAGACATCAATGAATGAGAATGAAAAATTTGAAAGTCCTGAATTTATTAGCACGTCGGGGGTAGACCAAGAAAGTTCGAAAATATTGTATTGACATCACTGTATAAAAATATCAGACAAATTACAACAGCAAAATTCAAGGACATAATTGACCTATTACGATATATACCACCGGAACATCATGATTTCTTCAAATCCCTTTCACACGCACAAAATGTAGATGAGTAGTAAATTGTTTTGTAGGTTATGTTTGTCATTTTGTACGTTGTGTAGTTAAAAAAATGTTTTCAATCGCATAAATTATGTTTCTGAAGTGTTTTAAAGATATGTCAAATAAATTGAGGTATTGTTTTGTTTTCAATTTGAAGCATCTTAAATTATGTTGAATGGAGTTAAGTCCCTTGGAAATTTGATAACAAATCAAATTGTTGATATTGACAGTGGCCTAACTCCATTCGTGGTTAGAAAACGCATATTATTCACTTGATAATTGCTACTATTTTAATAGAAACTATAAATTGAACACCTTTAGATACAGTATGACTCGTTAGTACCTTGTATGTATATTTTTCATTGCATTGAAACTCAAACCCTTTAATATCTCGATTCGAATATAAATGGAGCTAAGTCGATTTCAAAATAAGTGGCTCATATATAGAACTAAATTGTTTTGGTATTTTGATTAATGTGATGTTTAATACGTATGTTTATTATATTGTTAGGATAAAAATATGAAATTTGTAATTATTATTATCTGTATTTTTCATTTTATTGGTTCTAAATATAAAATTCGTATTCTAATAATGCATAGGTGTATGCAATGTATACAGTTTTTATATTTTTTTTTTTGAATATTTAGAAAAAAATTGATTTTGATATTTTAATTAATATGGATTAATACGTTTGTTTTTAAATAATGGAATTAATTATTATATTGTATTATTGCTATAGTAATATTATTGTCTTATTATATTATTGTTAAATGTATTATTATAATGTTAAGACAAAAATATCATCAAATGTTTATTTGATGTGTTCATTTTTAATAGTAAATTTATTTAAATATTAAACATATAAATATTTTAATATTACATTGAAATATTAAATGTAATTATTTATTCTAAATTTATTTAAATTAATAAATCACGATATAAATTAAAAATTATAAAGAATAATTATTAAAATATTGAGAAGAAGAAGAAGAAAAAAAGAAATCACATTATATCGCATTAACGCGTTTGATATAATAAATGATAATATATTAGTATGATAGATTTGATTAATTTATTGGCTAGTAATGAATAGTATTTAATGAAATAAATTATATTCTTCGATTGGATGGACGGTAATCGATAAGAAATATTTTTATGATCGAGGATGCATCACTATGAATGCATATATGCATTTATATATATATATATATACTGTATAGATATACGTGACAGCATCGCGTGCATCCTCTTTCGAAGTTCTCGAGGACGCCATTGACAAATCGTGGCATTCTTCGAGTCCGACATATCCTCTTATCTCGATCTATGCACGCAAAGTCATTTTCTTCGACATTTTCTTTCAATTTTTGTTTTTCTACATTTTTATTTTTATTTTTATTTCTTTTTTATTTTTTAATTTTGTTTTTACAACCTTATTTCTGCTATCATGTTAAGCAAATGTTTATATATAATTTTTCTAATCAATTTTTTTTTTTTATAATAAAAATCATTTTATTCGACATTTTCTTTAAATTTTTGTTTGTTTGTTTTTTATGTTTATTTTTATTTATTTTATTTTATTTAATTTTATTTTTTTTAATTTTGTTTAATAACTTTTTTATATTTCTACCATTTGGTTAAGCAAATTTTAATTTTTAACTTTTCTAATCAATTTTTCAATATATTTCTATCAATAAAAATCATTTTATTCAACATTTTTTCTTTGAGTTTTTGTTTTTTTAATTTTATTTTTATGTTTATTTATTTTATCATTTTTTTATTTGATATTTTATTTTAATTTTGTTTAATACCTTATTTTTGCCATGTAATTTAGCAAACTTTTAATCCCTAACTTTTCTAATCAATTTTTCAATATACTTCTAATATTAAAAGTCATTTTCTTCAACATTTTTTTCTTCGAATTTTGGTTTTGTCAATTTCTTCGTTTTTTTTTTTTAATTTTGTTCAATTCTTTAATTTTATCATTTGGTTGGTCAACAAGATTTCATTTTTTTTAATAATTTTCTAATAAATTTTAAATATACTTCGAATTATTTTTATTATCATTCATTAATTCATTACTTATGATTAACTTATTGACAATTTAACAATATAATTTATTACAATATAATATTTAATAATAAATCATAATAATATTTTGTATTTATCTAATTTCATAATTTAAAACTCATATTTGATTTGTCCCAAAAAAGGAAAAAAAAAGAAAGAGAAAATATTTTTACGTAAGTAATAATAAGAACTGTATTTATTTATTATAATGTATAAGTAAATTTTATTACCAATCATTAGAAACGATCATATATTTTTTCACTTTTCTTACGATCCAGTTTTCGATTGCAAAAACAAAACAAAAAAAAAAAGAAACAATTTTACGTAAGTATTAATAAGAACTCTATTAATTTATTATACCTTATTAGTAAATTTTATCTATCATTAGAAACGGTCATATAATTTTTAATTTTTCTTACGATCCAGTTTTCGGTAGCAATTAAAAAAAAAAAAAAAAAAAAATGAAAGAAGAAGAAAAAATTGAAAAATAAAAATTACAAACATAAACGATCATTAAAATCGTTTAAATATCGGTCAGTTCATTAGTACGTCTTATCCATTAATTATCGCAGAAATACGATTAGAGATATAAGTTAGATATCAAATGTGTGGGAAAAAAAAATAAAAGAAATAGTAATGCATAAGAAGAACGAAAAACTAGGTATAGAATGTTAAATTATTATATATTAATATATAGGGTGATTCACCAATAATTATCACCTCAATACATCCGAAAGTATGATATTACCAGAAAAGTGTGTAAAAGAAAAGTTGCATGAAAAATTCAGGACTACAATAAGACATTAGTATTTTTTTGCTAGGTTCAGTCATTTTTGAGATTTATTGGTCAACTTTGTTTTTTTTTTTAAATATAATCTGGACTATAAGGCAGGTGAGGCAGAATTTCCCATTCACTATTATCCAAGTAGTTTTTGACCGAAGCAGCAACATGTGGTCGAGCGTTGTCGTGGTGAAAAATTACGGACTCGTGCCTGGTCTGATATTCTGGCTGTTTTTCCGCCAATGCCCGCTTCAAACGAATTAGTTGGGTTCGATACAATAGTCCTTTGATGGTTTGACCATTCGGAAGCAGTTCGTAGTATATGACACCCTTCTGATCCCACCATATGCAGAACATGACCTTATTCATGTGAATATTTCGCTTCGGCGTCGATTTGGCCGGCTCGCCAGGCTTTGCATATGTTTTTTTACGTTTAGGATTATCATAATAGATCCACTTTTCGTCACTAGTGACAATACAATGCAGAAAGGACTTTTTTTATGCCGCTGCAGCAACATTTCTGACATGCAAAATTGCCGTTTGACATCTCTCGTCTTCAACTCGTACGGCACCGAATTTTCAATTTTTTGGATGAATCCCAAAGCTTTTAAGCGCAGAGGAATGGCTTGTTGTGTGACGCCCAATGATGCAGCAAGCTCTTCTTGAATTTGACACGGATCCTCATCCAGCAAAGCCTCCAATTGCTCGTCTTCAAAATTTTTCGGCTTTCCAGAACGCTCCTTGTCTTCAACGTCAAAATCACTATTTTTGAACCGTTTGAACCACTCACTACACGTCGATTCACCAATACATTCCGCCTCGTAAGTTTCCAGAAGCAAACGATAGGCTTTAGCTGCACTTTTCTTCATATTAAAGAATAGAAGCAGCGCTTCCCGCAAATGACGCTCATTTGACATATAACTTGCCATGTTTTTGCTTCATAAAATATACGACGCCGATAGAAATGCTCAAATATGACGATGCAATGTTGTTAACAGATACACAAGCTTCGAAAATGACACATAAGATGTGACATTTCAGCCTGGAATCCACTCGTGACACCATCTATTAAAAAACGCTAGAAACTTATTTGAAGACTCAATATATTTTAATACTTATTTTCGGATAACGGCTGTCAAGACAAATCCAATGATGTGTAACATTAATATTTTTGAAGATCAACGAAAGTCAAAACCTTGCAAACAAGCCGGCCACAATACAACTCTTCCGCGTCATGGTCGCGTCGTGGTCGCGTCAGGGTTGTGTCAGGGTTGCGTCATACTTTAGTTGTTTTGACAACGGACGGAACAGATATTTTCCGAACAGTTTTTATTGGTCATTGTCAGGTTTTGTATTTAATGTTGCACATCATTGGATTCTTCTTGATAGCCGCTATCCGAAAATAAGTATTCAAATATAACATTGTATTTAAGAAAACAAAGTTGACAGATAAATCTCAAAAATGACTAAACCTTGTTAAAAAATACTAATGTCATATTGTAGTCCTAAATTTTTCATGCAATTTTTTTTTCTTTTCCACTTTTCTGGTATTATCATATTTTCTGAGTTATTTAGGTAGCAAGAGCTGATGAATCACCTCAGTACATGATGACCATCACCATACTAAATCACATGAATCACATGAAGTACATTTACAAGTACTTGACAAATTGTGAATTCAGTTAAATGGGACACCCTGTATATATAGATATGTTATAATATACAAATATTGTATAATTTGATTTGACATAGATTAAGAAATTGATTTGAGTGATAGTTCAGTGATTGAATATTTTTTTTTTTTTTTTTTTTTTATTGAAAATAATTTCTTGAACTAAAATATTGAAACTTTGAAACTTTTGATAGGTAGTATTTAGCATAAATATTTAAATAATTTAATAGGTATATAATAACGATAAAAATTCTAAAATAACGTAATAACAATCAATCATTTTAATTTTATCAATCAATAATATTGGGTAAAGTGTAGTATATATTTTATACTAATACTAAACGTCGCGAATACTTTCTATTAATTTTTTCCTCTTGTTTTTTTTTTTTTTTTTTTTTTTTATTCTGCCCCCGTAAATAATATACATCGACGGTATTTTGCAAAGACGTATAATTAACTATACTTTACTTCGAAGCATGGGGTGGGTAGACAAGCTTGTAACGCATTGCATTCTTAATTACCTAATATTCCCACAGTATTTATATAATTAACAGTATTTATATATATATAAGTATGTAGAATTTTTTGTTTTCTTAATCGTTCTAAATTCTTACGTTTCAATGACAATAAGTTTAACAGTGTTTAAGTATTTTCCCATGAAATATTAGTATAAATTTTTCATTTTATTAATTATATCAAAATTTTGATAATTTTTTTTTGTTTTACGTGCGTTTGAAAAGTGAAATTATTATCAAATGAATATAAAACATTAATTTTTGTGAATATATAAATAAATATATATATTAGGGTGGGTCAAAAAAATGAATTATATTTTTTTTTACAAGTGTTACGGAAAAATGGGTTGGTAGACACCTTAAAAAAAATTCCCACCAAATATGAGCTCTTCATTTTAGTAGGAAGATCCTCCGCATCGCAGTTTTTTAATTTTTTTTCTCAGTCCAATAGAATAAAATTCATACCTCATTATTTATTGATTGTACAGAAAAATGTTCTAGATGAATTTTGTAGAAAATTCAATGCTCTACAAAAAAGGTATCTTATATTTTTTTCGTAAACTTCACCATTTGAATGATATTGAAGATTTAAGTTTGATTATTTAAAGACAAATTTCATTTTTGTTTATGAATTTTATAACTCGACAATAAATGACTATTAAAAAGTGCACAATACAAATTTTTGTAGGAAATTAAGTGCTCTATAAAAATGGTGTCTTATGATTTGGCGATTAAATTAAGCGTTCAAAAGATATTCATCATCAAACCTTCATGTGTACTGATTTTTGTCTCTGAAAATGAATTATTTAAAAGAAGATATTCGATACAATTGATATTATTATTAGAAAAAAATTAAAAACGAATGAAAATACAATTTAGTATTGTAAACATATTTATAATGTTTAAAACAATGATACTGTAAAACTAATTGGTATGTTTTTAATCTAAACAAAATTAAAATGTCAAAGATGCATTTCCATTTTGGTTGATCAAACAATGAAAAATTCGATGAAATCATAGAAAATAAAAAGAAAAATTTATACAAAGCTGACACAGTCATTAGAATTAAAAATAGAGTATATAAAATAATTTGAAAATATTTGAAATAATTTTAATTGAAAATATTATATAAAACAAAATTTGTTCCAAGAACAGTTCATCAAACTTTCATGTGTACTGACTTCTGTCTGAATATCTTTTGAACGCTTAATTTAATCGTCGAAACATAAGGCACCATTTTTATAGAGCACTTAATTTCCTACAAAAATTTCTATTGCGCATCTTATAATAGTCATTTATTGTCGAGTTATAAAATTCACACAAAAAAAAATGAAATTTGTCTGAAAATAATCAAACATAAATCTTCAATATCATTGAAATGGTGAGGTTTACGAAAAAAATATAAGATACCTTTTTTGTAGAGCATTAAATTTCCTACAAAATTTGTCTAAAACATTTTTCTGTACAATTAATAAATAAGGAGGTATGAATTTTATTCTATTGGACTGAGAGTTATAAAATTCACACAAAAAAAAATGAAATTTGTCTTAAAATAGTCAAACTTAAATCTTCAATATCATTGAAATGGTAAGGTTTACGAAAAAAATATAAGATACCTTTTTTATAGAGCATTGAATTTTCTACAAAATTCGTCTAGAACATTTTTCTGTACAATCAATAAATAAGGAGGTATGAATTTTAATCTATTGGACTGAGAAAAAAAATTAAAAAACTGCGATGCGGAGGATCTTCCAATTAAAATGAAGAGCTCATATTTGGTGAGAATTGTTTTAAGGTGTCTAACAACTCATTTTTCCGAGGCACTTGTAAAAAAAAAATAATTGATTTTTTTAACCCACCCTAATATAAGAAAAATTAATTAACCCGAATTGTCATAGATATTAAAATTCATTTTTAGAATTAATCAACCATAACAATTTTCATGCTTACATAAAAGTACGCATATTTAAATGTGTATACATACATATGTATATAGATATATGTATATATATATATACATATGTATATAGATATATATAAATGTGGGTGAATATATATATATGTTTATTCATAATCTTGAAAGTTTTTATATAATAAGTAACAGGAGAACAATTATATAAGGTGCATGCAATAACCTGCATATGTGACATTATGTTTATTTACTTAACAAATGTAATCATGATTGTATATTCTATTGAATACACAACAGTAGTTTAATAAACAATTAGTAATATTATACCAATTGTTTTTGTATAAAATTACATACACATTGTATATGTAATTTATTTTCTTCTTCTTTTTTTGTTTTTTTTTGTTTTTAACTCGATAACGAAGAAACGTAATTCATAAACACGGATATGTGTAATAGTTTTATTTTAAAAATTCTAGTTAATAAAATGAAAAAAAAAAGAGAAAATAAAAAAGAAGAATAATTAAAGACGATAAAAACAACGATGAACGACGACACATCGATATCGTTTCAAATCGTTAAATAAAATAAGAAAAGAAAAAAACAGGCTATTAATCATTTTGATTGTTACCATAAAAATACTAATTACTCTTCGTTGATTATAGCTTACTATTCGTAAAAGAGAAAGAGAAGAGAAAAATAAATGAAAAGGAAAAAGAAAAAGAAAAAGAAAAAGATAAAGAAAAAAAAACATTAAAAAAAAATTTACTTTTAAAAATATCTCGTCAAGTTATAAATTCGTATCTAATTGTTAGTTAATTTTGTATATATATTTTGTTTTATTTTAATTTTTATTTTTCTTTAAATTATCTTTCAAAACAATCTCGTTAAAACAGGGGGAAACAGGGGGTGGGATTGGTGTCAAACAGAAAAAAAGAAAAGAAAATAAGAAAAAAAGAAACAATGAAGAGAAATAAATGGAAAAAAGAAGATCAGAAAAAAATGAAAAAAAAAATAAAATAAGAAAAAAAAAGAAATGAAAAAAAGAATATCGAAGAAAAAAAAGAAAATATGCAAAAAAAAAATGAAAAACAGAAATTGAGAAAAGAAATGAAAAGGAGAAAATCAAAGGGGAAAAAAGAGAAAATATGAAGAAGAAAAATGAAAAAAGAAAATATGCAAAAAAAAAAAGAAGAAATGAAAAGAAAAAAATAAATGAAAACTAGAAAGTAAGAAAAAGAAGTGAAAGACAAAATGAAAAATATAAATCGAGAAAAGAAATGAAGAATAGGAGAAAATCAAAGAAAAAAGAAAGAAGAAAAAAATATGAAAAAAAATGAAAAAAAAGGAAATATGAAAAAAGTGCAAAAAAAGAAAAAATAAATAAAAATAAATGAAAACTAGAAAGTAAGAAAAAGAAATGAGTGACAAAATTAAAAAATAGAAATTAAGAAAAAAAAAAATTGAAAAAAAGAAATAAAGAAAAAAAAATCGATGCACTTGAATAACAAAATTTGAAAATGATTCGTTTAAGAATAGATCGTTAATCATTTATGGTTGCTACTAACTTAAAGGTAATACGCGAAGAATGTATGAAGTATAAGTAATAGTAAAAGGTGACACATTCTCATTGAAATTTATGAGTTATCCCCACCTGACGAACGTAGATGGGTATCAATCTACCTGACGGAAAAACGAGAATTACGAAGAGAATGAAGAAATTCAAGATGAGGATAAAGAAAAAAACAAAGAAGAAGAAGAAGAAGAAGAAGATGAAGAAAATAATTATGTAAGAACTTTTGTATCGAATTTTTATTATCAATGAGAAATGTCAATTCACGTGATTATTATTATATAGTTCAGACAAAAATTGGAAATCATTTTTAAAATAATTATGCAAAATATTATAATATTTTATATTAATAAATATGACGATTTTTTAAGATTATTTTTTCTTTTTTTTTTTTTTGGTATTTATAGTAAATCAATACGATATTTTGTTTATTTAGTAAAAATATTTATTATCTTAAAAAAAAATAATATTTTTATTTAAAAAATTTTTTTTTTGCTTTTTGTATGTACATAGTAAATCAATACGTAAACTATATTTGTTTGTTTTGTAATAATGTAGTAATGTAGTAATATTAAATGTCGTCATTGTAATGTAAACATAATTATCATACAGGATAGGAGTCAAAATTAATTAATTTATTATACGAATAAATTAATTCGTTTATTTTATCTAATTAATCCTTATTATATTTTATTTTATATTTTATTAATATATTGTTAATTAATAATTTTGTGTCATAAGTGGTGTAGTATATTTTTATACTATGTTATATTTAATACCTATGATTATCCAAATAAATATTTATATTCATATGAGTGCGTGTATGTGAATGATATTTTTTATGATTATCTCGAAGAAATGTTAATAAACAATAATATAATTTTATTTTGTATATATATACTAGGGGTGTCCCGTCACGCGTTGCTGTGGCTCACAATCAGTCCGATACACACGTCTTTAAGTCAACGAGTTTCCTTATACCGCCATCTGTTAGAATGATATAAATTGTCATCCTATCTTTCAAGTTGAATGAAACTGCACACATTGTGTAAAATTTTATCAAAATCAGTTCAGTAGTTTAGGAGTCCATTACGGACAAACAACGTGACACGTAATTTTTATTTTACAATTATTTTTTTCTTTTAATTGTATGTATAGTAAATTAATACGATAAAAATATTTGTTTATTTTATAATATAATATTTATTATTTGTAATATAAATTTTTAAACATCAGAAGGGGGAGGGTATTATTTTGATATTAAAAAGATTTTTATCACGTTATTATTTTGTTGTTGTAATAAATAAATACGAATTGGAATAGAATAAAATTTAATTTGGAATAAAATAACAATTTAAAATATTTGATAATTAAAACGAAATTGAAACATTATTAACAATCAACACAATTGAGTATAGGTATATATTTTTATTCGACTGTTATTATTTGTAATATAAATTCTTATATATATATATATAGGAATTTATATTTAAATTTATATTATTTTAAATTTATTTAATTTAAATATTTAAGTGGTATTATTTTGATATTAAAAAGATTTTTATCACGTAATTATTTTGTTGTAATAAATTAATACGAATTGGAATAAAATAAAATTTGATTTAAAATAAAATGAAATTGGTATATATTTGATAATTGAAACGAAATTAAAATAATATACTAAACAATCTAACAGAAATTATTAAAGATAAAATTGAAGATAAAAAAAGATAAGAATAAGAAAGAAAAAAATAAAAAAATATATAAAGATATTATAAAGAAATACTTGATCGTATCATAAATCATACTTGAAATCTAATAACATTTTAGAAATGTGATATTCGTGTAAGAATATTTAATACATTATTATTATTATTATTATTATTATTATTATTATTATTATTATTATTATTATTATTATTATTATTATTATTATTATTATTATTATTAATACTTATTGTTTATCATTAAACGCTTGAAAACATTAGATCGTAGAATTTTGCAATATGAAACGTAAAGAACGTGGTAGGCTAGTTGGAAATTTTCAAGGATAAACGTTCTCGAATCATCATCGATCAAGAAAAAAGATGGAGTCTTTTACTAGATGCATTATTTTCTCTCTCTCTCTTCTCTCTCTCTCTCTCTCTATTTTTTCTTCTTTTTTCATACACGATCGAATACAGTAAGGGATATGCATAGAAAATAGAAATAGGCGGAGAAATAGGCGTGGAATCAAATGTGAAACAGAGAAAAACATATATATATATATATATATATATATATATATATATATATATATATATATATAACTTTAATAACAGTTTCTTGTGTCAATTTAAATAAATACACGTTATTTAATGCAATTAAATGATTCATTTTAATATTATTATTATTATTTTATTATTATTATTATTATTATTATTATTATTATTATTATTATTATTATTATTATTTGTTGGATGACAATTTATTGTGTCAGTATTTTAATGAGTAAACTTTGTTCAGTTTCTTCTGCAAATTGAAATTCGCCTTTTGAAATAATTAGAAATTAATAATAAGATTATTATTTTAAATATTATTATAATTATTTTATTATTATTATTATTATTATTATTATTATTATTATTATTATTATTATTATTATTATTATTATTATTATTATTAATTTCTATATTACAATTTATTGTCTGTTGTCTAATGAGTTAACTTTGTTCAGATTCTTCTACGAATTAAAATAAATACACGTTAGTTAATGCAATTAAATGATTCTTTTTAATATTCTTTTTATTATTATTAATTTATTATTATTATTATTATTATTTGTTGGATAACAATATATTTTGTTGGTTTTTTTAATGATTAGACTATGTACAATTTCTTCTCAGAATTTAAAGAAATGCACGATTGCAACTGCAATAAAATTATTATTTTAAATATTATTACTATTATTATTATTTTATTATTATTATTATTATTCCTTCCTATATTACAGTTTAATATTAGTTTGTTAATAAGTAGACTTTATTCGATTTCTTCTGCGAATTTAAAAAAAAATACACGTTTGCTAATGAGATAAAATTATTATCTGAAATATTATTGTTATTATTATAAATTTTATTATTGTAATTATATTATTATTATTATTATTATTTTAATATTATAATAAACTAAATATACAATTTAGTATTGGTTTGTTAATGAATAGACTTTTTGTTCAGTTTCTTTCACGAATTAAAATAAATACACGTTCGCTAATGCGAAAAAATTATTATCTGAAATACTATTATTATTATTATTATTATTATTCGTATTATTATTTTATTATTACTATTAGTCATAGTCTCACAATTTGCTCAGTGTGTGTGTGAACATTTGAATAAATAAACTTAAATAAACATTTCTATAAAATATTACTGAATTTTATTAATATGGCAATTTTATTATTATTGTTCATAGTTCCAAAATTTATTTAGTATATATATATACTAATAACTATATATATTAATCTATTTATTTTCTAGCAAATATTTATTTCAAGTATTATTATTATTATATTATTATTACTATTATTCGTAGTTTCAAAATTTAATCAATGTATGTGTGTGTTTTTTTTTTTTGAAAAAATAAACTTTAATAAACACATTTATAAAATATTGTGGAATTTTATTAATCTATTTATTTTCTAGCAAATGTTTATTTCAAGTATTATTATTATTATTATTATTATTATTATTATTATTATTATTATTATTATTATTATTATTATTATTATTATTATTATTATTATTATTATTATTATTATTAAATTTTTAATACTATTATTTACGCGTAGTCTCATAATTTAATCAATATATTAAGTTTTGAATAAATAAATAAATAAATAAACTTTAAATAAACGTATCTGTTAAATATTATCGAATTTTATTATCATGTTTATTTTCTATCGTCTTAATAAATAAACTTAAATCAAATTTATTTTATATGACGTATACATGTGTTTTCATCTCACAATTATTTATTATTATTATTATTATTAATATTATTATTATTTTTCTTTTTCTTTTTCTTTTAATTACAATCTCGTACCTGTCATTCACTTCTGTCACTAATCATAATCATTATTCGTATTATTATTATTATTATTATTATTATTATTAGTAAGGATTTTCATTATTCCGCGTTAAATATCCGCGATAAAGAAAAAGGATAAAAAAAAAAAAAATAAAGAAAAAGAAAAAAGAAAAAAAAAGGTTGAGACCTTATTATTCTAAGCAACGAGACGGAACGAAGTTCTTAGAATGATTGTCATCGTCCTTGAACAAGGAAACAACGTCCATAGTTAACGTCTTGAAAGTCCAAACTAACGCCATTTGCCGATTGGTCTAAACTCTTGCCCGCCATTTTCCATTCTACTTTTTTTTTTTATTTTTCTTATATTATATCATATTTATTTATATTTGTCTTAATTTTTTTACGTTATTATTATATATTATTATTATTATTATTATTCTTAATTGTTTTTTTTTTTTTTTTTTAAACAGTGTTCAATTAATTTCAATTTTTTTTTCTTTTTTTTTCATGGTTTATTATTTTCAATTTTTTTCTTCTTTCTATGGTTTATTAAATTCAATCCTTTTTTTTTTGCTTTTATTTTTTTTTCAATAGTATTTTAGTTTTTTTTTTTTTCAATAATATTTTAGTTTTTTTTTTTTAATGTTTTATTAATTTCAATTTTTTTTTCTTTTTTTTTTCATGATTTATTATTTTCAATTTTTTTCTCTTTTTTTTTTCTTTCCATGGTTTATTAATTTCAATCGTTTTTAGTTTTTATTTTTTTTTTTTCAATAGTATTTTAGTTTTTATATTTTTTTTTTTTCAGTTTTATTATTTTTACTCATGTTTGCTTTTTTTCTTTTCACGTTTTAATAATTTCAATTGTTTTTTAGGTTTTTTCTTCTCTCATGTTTTATTATCTTCAATTTTTTTTTTCTTTTTTTTCTTCCCATGGTTTATTAGATTCAATCGTTTTTTAGTTTTTCTTTTTTTCTTTTTCAATGTTTTATTATTTTCAATATTTTTTTTTCTTTTTCTTCTTTTATATTTTATTATTTTTAAACGTGTTTTCTTTTCTTTTTTTATTTCATGTTTTAATAATTTCAATCATTTTTTCTTTTTTTATTTGTTTTCAATGCTTTATTGTTCGCAATTGTTTTTCTTTTTTATTATATATATATATATTTTTTTTTCAATGCTTTTCATTTTATTTATCTGAAAGATTCGAATTTAAATAGACTATACTAAACCGGATGCGAATGGATATGAGAAAAGAATTGTAATATGGTAACCAATGGGAAGCCATTTATGCAACGTATGTATAAATAAACGAGAAAATACTATTTTCAGATTCAAAATTATTCGAATTCATTCGTTGAAATTGCATATGACGATTAGATAAGCTTTCTTTCTTTCTTTCTTTCTTTCTATCTGTCTTTCTCTATATGTATGTTTGTTACGTGTGTGTGTGTGTGTGTGTATGTGTTCTTTTGTGTTACGACATTACTCAAAGAGATACCTAAATATATATTCGTGTGTTTGTGCATTTGTGATAATGCATGGGAAGAATATTTTTTTGTTTTTTTGTTTTTTGTTATCTTTCAAAACGATTTTCAGATTATTGTTTTATAAAAAATAAAATTTAAACAAATAATTATGAAATAATATTATTGTTAATGATAATAAATTTATAACAAATTTTCTATTATTATTATTATTGCAATATTGAAAGAATTGAGAATATTATTATACAATTTTTGTATTTATTTAAGAGGTTACCCCTACTTGTAACGCAAAAAAAAGGCCTTTTTCATGAATTTTTTTTAAAGAAAACTATAGATCTTTTTTAATTAATTAATATACCATCTTAAAGTACACATCTTGGTGAACTTTTTAGTAATTTTTTAATTGAAAAATAATACATTAGTACTAGTTTATACTTATATCTAACTAAATCCGTCCGAATTTTTGGTTTCAGATAATCCACTTCGCCTCAATGTTGGTCACCGCAAACCGCCTAAAAAAAACATCATTCATTCGACTGTCATTTACCACTTAATAATGTATTATTTTTTCAATTAAAAAATTACTAAAAAGTTCTCCAAGATGTGTATTTTAAGATGGTATATTAATCAATTAAAAAAGTTCTATAGTTTTCTTTAAAAAAATTCATGAAAAAGGCCTTTTTTTTGCGTTACAAGTAGGGTTAACGCCTTAAAAATAAAAATTAAGAATATATTACAACAACAAAAATAATTACGAAATGATATTATTTTTAATAATAAGAAGTTTATAATATTTTTTTTTTCTATTATTAAAAGTTTATTTTTTGTTTTTCTTATCTCTCAAAAGTATTTTTACATTATTATTTTATATAAATAAAAATTAAGAAAGAATAGTTAGGAAAAATCAATTGATAAATAATAATCAATTTATAATTATTAAGTATTAATATTAAGTATAAAATTATAAGTAAATAATAATAAATTTATTTTTTTCTATTATTTAAAATATGTTTCCATTCCTATAATAATATTATTCTAATTTTGAAAGAATTTAAAGAATTACAATTTTAATTTGTTCATTAAAAAAGAATTTAGAATTTTTTTACAAAAAAAAAAATAGTTACAGAATGATATTATTGTTAATAATAACAAATTTATAATATTTTTTTCTATTATTGATGGTATATAGTTTTTGTTATTTTTCAAAATGATTTTCAGTATAATATTTTTATATAAAATAAAATTAAAAAAAAAAATTATATTACAAAAGATCTATTGTTAATTATAACAAATTTCTAATATTTTGTCTATTATTGATAGTATATTACAATAAGTTTCGTAATACTTTTTCTATTATTCAAAGTATACTTTTTTTTTTTATCTTTCAAAACGATTTTCAGTATAATATTTTTATACAAAATAAGATTAAAAAAATTATATTACAAAAAATCTATTGTTAATAATAAAAAATTTATAAAATCTTGTTTTTATTATTGTAAGTATATAATTATTTATAATATTTATAAATTGTATAATATTAATAAATTTATATTATCGTTTCTATTATTTAAAATATGTTTCTATTCCTATAATAATATTATTCTAATTTTGAAAGAATTTAAAGAATTACAATTTTAATTTGTTCATTAAAAAAGAATTTAGAATATTTTACAAAAAAAAAAAAATAGTTACAGAATGATATTATTGTTAATAATAACAAATTTATAATATTTTTTCTATTATTGATGGTATATAGTTTTTGTTATTTTTCAAAATGATTTTCAGAATAATATTTAATATAAAATAAAATTGAAAAAAAAATTATATTACAAAAGATCTATTGTTAATAATAACAAATTTATAAAATCTTGTTTTTATTATTGTAAGTATATAATAATTTATAATATTAATAAATTGTATAATATTAATAAATTTATATTATCGTTTCTATTATTTAAAATACCTTTTCTATTACTATTATTATTATTATATTATTATAATTATTAAAAAAATTAAGAGAATAATAATTTTAATTTGTTTATTTAAAAAAATAATTTCAGAATATAATCAATAGAAAATATTTGTTTTTCTTGACAAAATTAATTAAATATTAAATACTAATATATTTATAAAATATAATTAATTATTATATATGTTATATATATATATATATATATATATATATATATATATATATATATATATATATATATATAACGTACGCATAAATATATATATGTTATTATTATTAAAATAAGGAAAAATAATGAACCTATTTGAAAAAGGGTATCATTCCTAAGTAAAATTATTCTAGTTGTTAGTAATTTATTTGCAAAACCAGTCAGATAAATTATTTATATTTATTAAAACTAGTTGATCTATATCTAAGAAAGGTGTCGAACAACTTGTAAAAGTAATCAACTTATAAATATAACTATATATTCAAGCGATTAAATAAAATCAAATCAAATCAAATAAATAAATAAAAATAAAAAATAAAAAAATAAACTGGAATTGTGTATCGATAATTTGATCTAAATTTAAGTTAATCAACACATGGCTGTAAATTTAATCACAATTTATAATTTAAAAAAAATAAAAAAATATGATAAAAATATCTGTGAAAGGTGTCAAAGAATTTACAAAAATGTAAAAATGTTTAATTTTTAAAATAACTGTATGTTCACACGATCAAATAAAATAAAAGTATAAAAATTAATAGAAAAAAAAAAAAAAGAAAAAAAAACAAACAAACTTGAATTGTGTACGAATAAATTGATGTAAATTTATGTTAATCTAAACATGACTATAAATTTCAACACAATTTTGTACATATTTAAAATTATATTTGTAATTAAAAAAAAAAAAGAAAAATATAATAAAAAATATCTGTGAGAAGGTGTCAAAAAGCATGTAAAAAGTATACAACCTTTAAGTAATTATGTTGAAACGATCGAATAAAATAAACGTAAACAAAAACAAGAAAAAAAAAAGCAAACTTGAATTATTATTAAACACAATTTAATCTGAATTTAAATAATCAACATATTTATAATTTAAACGCAATTTTGTAAATATTTAAATTAATATGTAAAGAAATAAAAAAAAAAAAGATAATAATATCTAACAAAGATGACAAACAAATTACAAAAATGTTTAATTTATATAATAAATTGTTTATTGATTAAATTAATCGAAAATTTCAATAATCAACCTATCAATAATTTGAGCCCAACATGTCATATATATATATATATAACATTATATTTATTTATTATATTAAATTATATTTATTTTTTATATATTACTATATTATATTATATTGTATTATATTTTATTTATTTATTATATTATATTATATTTATTTTTAATATATTTCTATATTATATTATATTAAATTCAATATCATTGAAATGGTAAGGTTTACGAAAAAAATATAAGATACCTTTTTTGTAGAGCATTAAATTTCCTACAAAATTTGTCTAAAACATTTTTCTGTACAATCAATAAATAATGAGGTACGAATTTTATTCTATTGGACTGAGAGTTATAAAATTCATAAACAAAAATGAAATTTGTCTGAAAATAATCAAACTTAAATCTTCAATATCATTCAAATGGTGAAGTTTACGAAAAAAATATAAGATACCTTTTTTGTAGAGCATTAAATTTCCTACAAAATTTGTCTAAAACATTTTTCTGTACAATCAATAAATAATGAGGTATGAATTTTATTCTATTGGACTGAGAGTTATAAAATTCATAAACAAAAATGAAATTTGTCTGAAAATAATCAAACTTAAATCTTCAATATCATTCAAATGGTGAGGTTTACGAAAAAAATATAAGATACCTTTTTTGTAGAGCATTAAATTTCCTACAAAATTTGTCTAAAACATTTTTCTGTACAATCAATAAATAATGAGGTATGAATTTTATTCTATTAGACTGAACAAAAAAATAAAAAACAGCGATGCGGAGGATCTTCCAATTAAAATTAAGAACTCATATTTGGTGAGAATTGTTTTAAGGTGTCTAGCAACCCATTTTTCCGTGGAACTTGAAAAAAAAATAATAAGTCATTTTTTTGACCTACCCTAATATATATATGTATGTGTGGGTACTTGTAAATAGAAGTAAAATAAGGAAGGAAAAGAAAAGTGTGATAAATAAAATTTAAAAAAAAAAAAAAAAAACAGAAAAAAGGACAAAATTAGCATGGGCGCCGTCCTGTCGGCTAAAGGAAAACACATTCGAGCGGAAAACAATGCGATTTTTCTGAAAAACGATTTGCGTAATGTCGGTTAGATTTCATATACTGTAATACATAAATACACACTTAAACATACACATACACATATAAATACGTCTGGTTTGTATAAAGACGACGAACTGGAAGAGACACTGACAGTGTTTCCGTAAGACAAATCTGGCATAACCATTTTTAAGGTAAAAGTAAGAAAAAGATAGAAAAAAAAGGGTGAGATGAAGTATAAAGGGATGATGGGGAGATGGGTGGGGGTGTAGGGGGTAGGGGATAGTATAAGAAGAATCTTGATGCGAACAATATATATATATATATATATATATATATATATATATAGAATATAGGAATGCAGAATGTGAATAAAGGGATGTGTGGTAAAAAGATGCAATTGAATTATTCATAACAATTTGTTGCTTCCATTCGGCCGATTGTCTTTTCCACCCTCTATAGTATTTTTATACATATTGTATTTTTCTAAACGTATACATATAGGTACCCTTCTAGTGTCATATTAAAAACCAATCTCTTCTGACAATTTCATGTATTCTCTTTTTTTTTGTTTGTTTGTTTGTTTATAATAATATATTTGATACTTTTTATATGAGTATTAGGTACTTTCATACGTTTTCAAAATATAACAAAAGAAATATAATATTGTAACAAATAAATAAATATATATATATATATATAGTTGATTAATTGTTAATTTTATTTAAGCCTTTGTTTGCAGCGTGCTGTTGAACCAATCCATTAACCTTTTCTTATCACACTTGGTCTATAGGACCCAGACCTTTTTTGCAACTTGAGTCATTTTTCTTAATTGTTCAACTTTGATAATTTTTTAAACATATTTAAATTTGATTTAAAGCTATAAAACCTATATAATCTTTTTAAGTAAGTATTAAAGAAGTGTCAAAAAAAATGTTGAAGTAAATCTATGCAATAGTTTTTTTTTTATAACGATTTTTTCGTCCGGGTCCTTTGGACCCGGGTGTGGTAAGCGTGTTACTCCAGGAAGGGTGGTTAACAAAGGTTAATATGAATGGCGCGATTTTTGAATGTCAATCGTTGCTGCGACTGTTTTTTCATTGACTACTGACCCAATCAGATAATAATGGCAAATAAAATATAAAATATGAATTTTTTTTTTTTAATTTTTTTTAAAGTAATTTTTTAAGCTATTTTAATTTATTTTATTTATTTTATACATTTCTTTCAATAATAATCGTTAATTTTAAATATAAAAGAAAAAACATACAAAATTTATAATGTAACACAGTGTATAATAACTTTAACAGAATATTTGAATAATTTTAACCTAATTATTAAAAATAATAAAACGATAATGAACGAATAAAGATAATCAAATTAATAAAATAAACGACAAATTTCAAATATAAATGCAATTAACTAAACGACATTGAAATAATTGCCAATATTTATAGTTGCTATTTTACATAAACCAATCACAATAAATTCCATGTTAAATTAATTTGTAAAACAGCAATAAAGGTGTTATAGGAAAAAATTACAGAGGCCGTATATTTACGTCTTTCGTTAATATTGATGGATTTGTGAGAGCGTATATATACGCCTTTCGTATATATTGATGAATTTGTGAGAGTGTATATATACGTCTTCAGCAGTCAAAGGGTTAATTTTGTATTATGCTAGGACAGGGTCAGCATAATAAATCCCCAGGATCAGGAACTGAACCCTAATGCAACCCTGACGTAATCCCTTTTGAGTTGAAAGAGTCAAAAAATTACAATTTACAAAATTTCAAATTTTTTTTTAAAGAGCCACCAAATTTTTTTCTTGCCAACAATAAATATTACTCGCATCTCTCAGCCGCTGAGAGATAGAATTGGTGCCTAATCCTTGTTAATCGATTCAGAACGATTTTTAAATGTTTTTATTATTTCTTTTTAATAAAATAAATAATATTTGCGTATTGAACTAAAGAGCCGCAGTTTTACATCCAAAGAGCCGCATGTGGCTCGCGAGCCGCAGGTTGCCGACCCCTGTCAGCTCGGACTGTGATAGAAATTTAAGATTAATGGTTTTTAAATATTACTGTTTGCTATTATTATATTTAAACCAATCAATTTTAAACAATTTGTTAAAATTTATAATACCTTTTTTTTTGTAATAAAATATCTTAGATATTTATAGTTATTATGTGCTTTTAATTGTTTCCAAGATATAATAAAAAAAAATGTAATATTACATGCATGTTTAAATGTAGAATATATCGTTAATTAATTGTTAATTATATTTAACTTTGTATTTCTAAAATGGTGATAGAAATTATAGAACTATGTTAAATATCATTGTTTACTAGTATCCTATTAAATCCAATCACTTGTAACAGGTTTATAATATGAATAAAAAATATACGTACTAGATACTAACTAGTTATACAGCTTAAGTGTATCTGAAAGTGTTCAATTTATATTTCCTATTAAAATAGTAGCAATTATCAAGTGAATAATAATGCGTTTTCTAACCATGAATGGAATTAGGTCACTGTCAATATCAACAATTTGATTTGTTATCAAATTTCCAAGGGACTTAACTCCATTCAACATAATTTAAGATGCTTCAAATTGAAAACAAAACAATACTCAATTTATTTGACATATCTTTAAAACACTTCAGAAACATAATTTTTGCGATTGAAAACATTTTTTAACTACACAACGTACAAAATTACAAACATAACCTACAAAACAATTTACTACTCATCTACATTTTGTGCGTGTGAAAGGGATTTGAAGAAATCATGATATTCCAGTGGTATATATCGTAATAGGTCAATTATGTCCTTGAATTTTGCTGTTGTAATTTGTCTGATATTTTTATGCAGTGATGTCAATACAATATTTTCGAATTTTCTTGGTCTACCCCCGACGTGCTAATAAATTCAGGACTTTCAAATTTTTCATTCTCATTCATTGATGTCTTATAGAAAATTTGATACGGTTCATTTCTGACAAAACGCATTCAACATATTTTTAAGCAGTTTATTGATTCTTCATCAGAATTCTTGAGCCTTTTTCAAAATTGCGTCTTCTAATAATTTAGTTCATACAAAATCTTCTTGTCTCATTTCATTTACAATAAAGTATTATCATATTTACTCGGAATATATGCAAAATCAAGTGCTTTATTGATACATAACATGAAGTTGTACAATAACCAGGTACAACCGGAAAATAATAATTGACAAATGGCTTTAGGCTAATTTCAAAATAAACTTTCTATTATTCTATATGAAATATATTCTAAATCTGATTAAAAATATATTCCTAATAATCTTATTAGAACATAAACAAATTTCTAAATAATTTTATCAACCGAAATAAGAACAATTTTATTTGGAAAAAAATAAGAAATGTCAAACAATCATTCAATATATTCTAAATCTGAATAGAAATATATCCTAATAATCTTATTAAATGAATTGAAAATTTTATTTCTGAATAAAATTCTAAATATACAGTCAAAAACAAAAATCAAACCGATCATATCTATCCTAAAAAGATAATATAATCCCTAGAATTTCGTTGATCTTATTATTTCGAAAAAAAAATCTGTATTCTTATTAAATGAATTAAAAATTTTATTTCTGAATAAAATTCTAAATATATAATCAAAAAAAAAACAAAAATCAAACCAATCATATCTATCCTAAAAATATAATATTAATCCTAGAATTTCGTTGATCTTATTATTTTAAGCAAAAAAAATCTGTATTCTTATTAAATGAATTAAAAATTTTATTTCTGAATAAAATTCTAAATATACAGTCAAAAAAAAAAATCAAACCGATCATATCTATCCTAAAAATATAATATTATCCCTAGAATTTCGTTGATCTTATTATTTCAAACAAAAAAATCTGTATTCTTATTAAATGAATTAAAAATTTTATTTCTGAATAAAATTCTAAATATACAGTCAAAAAAAAAAATCAAACCAATCATATCTATCCTAAAAATATAATATTAATCCTAGAATTTCGTTGATCTTATTATTTTAAACAAAAAAAAATCTGTATTCTTATTAAATGAATTAAAAATTTTATTTCTGAATAAAATTCTAAATATACAGTCAAAAAAAAAATCAAACCAATCATATCTATCCTAAAAATATAATATAATCCCTAGAATTTCGTTGATCTTATTATTTCAAACAAAAAAAAAAAGGAATCTACTTTTTGATTCCAAGAAAAATATTGATACAACTAGAAAAAAAAATCAACTCTTTCTCTCTAGGGTATATAGGACGATATATATGAAAAAAAAAAAACAAAACGAAAAAAAGAAAAAACCCTATAGAAAGGGTGAGACAGTTAGTGTGGGGTATTAGAATTTGGGAAGATGACGTTATTAATCCTTTTTATAAAAGGATCTAGCCATTTGTTGATTGACGTTGCGTGACTATCTAAACGGAACGTTTCGTGCTTATGCAATTTCCCATGGAAATCCTTCAGGGCCCAGAAGAAGAAGAAGAAGAAGAAGTAGAAGAAAAAGCAAAGAATAACGATTGGTAGAGAGATACTAGTAGGATAGAAAGGTAGAGTAGGTATAGATCGTCGGTAACTCTCATATAAAAGAAGCCTAAGTTTCCGCGTTGGACGATACACGGAAAGAGTAATAGAGCCTAATCGGTACCCTTTTAAACGGCTACTTGATTAAATGGATTCTACAAGAGGCTACTTCTAAAAGTACAGTGTTTTTTTTTTTTTTTTTTTTTTTACTTTTTTTTTCTCAGTCCCCTTTTTCTTCTTCTTTCTTCCTATCTTCTTTCTTCTTTCCTATATTCTACAATTTTTATTCATTTTTTTCTTGTGTGTGTACTTTTTTTTTCTAAATATAAGGGGTATGTGACATAAATTTATGTCTCTTTGTTTTTTTTTTTGGTTTATTAAATTCAAACACTTTTTCTTCTTCTTCTCCTTCTTCTTCTTCTTTTTTCTTCTTCTTATTTTTCCTTTCCTATCTTTCACAATTTTTATTCATTTTTGTGTGTGTTTTTTTTTTCTAAAGATTAGAGGTTTGTCACATAAAGTAATGTCCTTTTTTTTTAATTAATTTATTATTATTTTTTTTTTTTTTTTTATTAAATTCAAACACTTTTTCTTCTTCTTCTTCTTCTTCTTCTTCTTCTTCTTCTTCTTCTTATTTTTCCTTTCCTATCTTTCACAATTTTATTTCTTTTTTTTCCCTAGATATTAGTGGTACCATAAGGTAATGTCATTTTAATATTTTTTTAAATCTATTTATTTTTTAAAAATAAATTAAAAAATTTTTTTTTATTCTCCTTCTTTTTTTCTATCTTCCAGAATGTTTCTTTTTTTTTCTTTATGTTTTTTTTTTTTTTTTCAAAATCATTAGGGTTATGTCACATAAGGTACTATCGTTTCTTTTAATTTTTTTTTTTTTTTATTAATGAAATTCAGATACTTTTTTTTATTTTTTATTTTTTTCTATCTTCTACAATTTTTGTTTTTTGTTCTTAATATTAAGAGTATCACATAAAGTAATGTTTTTATTCCTTTTTTCAATTTAATTTTTTTGTTCCTTAAATTTAAACAATTTTCTTTTTCTTCTTTCCTTCTTTTTATCTTCCACAATTTTTATTTCTTTTTTCTGTGTTTTTTTTTCTTCTAAATATTACTGGTATCACATAAAGTAATGTCGGCCTTTGTTTAAATCTATTTTTTTTTTATTTATTAAATTCAAACACTTTTCTTCTTCTTCTTCTTCTTCTTCTTCTTCTTTTTTTCTTCCTTTTTCTTATCTTCTACAATTTTTATTTCCTTCTGTTTGTGTCTTTTTTTTTTCTTAACATTTAAGAGTACCATTAAATAAAATGGTTTTTATTTATTGTTTTAATTTATATTTTTTCATTAAATCAAACACAGCTTCTCTGTAGTAACACAATAATCTAATCAATGATAAATAAATATCAACCATTAATTAAATATTTAATATTAAATATTGCAACTCTTATTTCACAATTGATTCGTTCTTCTAAAAAATTCATTTACGAATCAATGTAAATATATTTTATTTATTTTCATTTTAAAATAAACACACGTATAATACTGTATAATCAATATAATCAATATAATCAGTATAACCTTTAGAAATCATTAATATATTCATTTTCGAACCAATTCGTTGATAAAATCAAACGAATAAACAATTAACAATAATTCAAAACGATCAATAATAATAATAGAAATAACGTTATATAAACCAACGTTATATTATTATTCTCATAATTATTACCATCCAAAAATATTACACATATATCTATAAACATTTAATTATAAATAAACAATATAAAATCAATCAAAATAATCCTATATATTAGATACCTGGACCATCGTAAGACAGGACCTTCCTTGTTGTACATTGTCCTGGTAGGGGTTGGAACTGTTGTTGTTGGTGCAATGGTGGTGGTGGTTGCTGGGCGGGTTGCAATTGCATTTGATGATGCTGGGAGGTTGGATAAAGGGTGGAAACAGCGTTCATAGTGGAACCAGATGGTGGGTGTTGCTTATATTGCACACTACCACTACCACTACCACTACCACTACCACTACCACTACCATTAACACCACCATTTGGAGCTTGTTGCTGTTGTTGCTGTTGTTGTTGTTGTTGTTGGGGTTGATATTGATAAGGATGATTTAAATGTTGATGTTGCTGATTATGGGGATGCGAGTGAGAATAAGGTGAACAACAGGTATAATACGGTTGCCATGAGGTGGCGGCATCCGTATAAGCCACCCCTTTACCCTCCTCGCTCCCCATTCGCACTTTCCCTGAGGAATACGTAATTTTTTATGGGGGGAGGGGAGGGGAGGGGAGGGGAGTTTCTTTTCTATAAATTTGAATTTCTTTTTTTTTAATTTTATTTTATTTTATTTTATTTTATTTTATTTTATTTTATTTTATTTTCTATCGAAATTCGTTTTTCTTCTGTTTTGTTTCTTCTGTTTATTCTTTTATTTTTCTTCTTCTTTTATTTTGGTTTTGTTTTGTTTTATTTCGCACACAAAATGTTCAGTCCCTTTTTTTCTATTTTTTTTTTTGTTATTTTTTATTATTTGCTATCAAAATTCCTTCTTTCTTTTTTCTTTTCTTTTTCTTGTTGTTGGTGTTCTTCTTCTTCTTTTTTTGTTCTACCTTTTTTTTTGGTTTTGTTTCGTTTGGTTTTGTTTCGCACTAAATTTGTTCAATTCCTCTTTTTTATTTTTTTTTTCTAATTTTGGTATTAATCGCCCCTCTCTCTAGTTCGTTTCACAGTTCAAACGATTTTCGACATTTTTGTCGTGAATTCTTTTATTATTATTATTATTATTATTGAATGCTTTCGGTTCATAGATACATTGATTTGTATTTAGTTTGTTTTTTTAAAGTATGTATTTTATTGTTTTTGTAATTGTTTCTCTTCTTTGATCATTTCTCACGTAATCACTTTTTTCCTGTTTTTTTTTTTTTTTTTTTTTTTTTTTTTTTTTTTTTTTAAATTAGATTTCACTTTCTTCTTTTTTTCTTGTTATTTTTTTTCTTTCTTAACACTGATCGTCGTTCACTGTGTTATTATCATACACTCAACAGGTAATTATATTGCAACACTTTTCACATTTTTCCTGAATAAATCCGACTTTTGTTATTTCGATTATTTCGCTTACTTATTTTTATTTTTTTTTATTTTTTTATTTTGTGATTAATTAATAAAATAATTAAGAGGGGAAGACGATCGATCGAAAAATCGATCGTTTAAAAATGGGATAGGTTTTGACTTTTTTCTTTTTTATTCTTACTTATTTTTTTTTTTTTATGAACAAAAAAATAAAATATACATATATATATGTATATACCTATTTGCATACTGAAATGCTCCGAAAGTCGAGAATTATTTGCATAAAAAAAAAAAAAATAATAAAATAAAACAAATTTTCTCCGTTTGTGTTATGAATTTTTTTTGGTTTTTTTTTTTTTTTTTTTTTTTTTTTTTAAACCAAAACAAAGAATAAACTAATCAAATATTTATCATAATATAATAATAATTAAAGAATTATTTAATAACAATTATATTTTTAATCGAGAAGTTTTTAAGCATTTTTTTGTTTTTGTTTTTTACTTTCTGTTTGAGTTTTTTTTTATCGTGTGCAAAATAATTATTTGTTTTTATACTTCGGTTTTTTGTTTGTTTTTTTTTTTTTTTAATTTTTATTGCAACTAGTGAAATTTTGTTTTAGGACATAACAATTTTTTTTTAATGAAATTTGTTTATTTTTTTTCAATATACTTATTTGCACAAAAAAGATTGGAACACTCAGTAAATACGAGGAATATTTTTATTTTTTCTCACAAATACAAAATTCCCTACAAAATAGAAATATAATATTTCTATACAAAAAAAGAAAAAACGCGAACGATTTTCTGATTATTTCGTCACTAATTTTAAACAAAACTAGACATTAATCTAAATCTCGTACACAGTATATATATATATATATAAATATGTATATGTGTGTATATATGTATATAAAACAAGATAATATATTCAATTCACAAAAAAAACTCAACGTATTACTACTCATTCAGCAAAACAATAATAAAAATAAATAAATAAATAAATAAATAAATATGAACGTGAGTATACTTTAATTTAATTTAATTCAAAAAAAAAAAAAAAAGAAATAAAATAAGAAAAAAATAATCTCTATTCTCACTATAAAAAAGAAAAAAAGACTGTATAATCATATCTACACATTTTCCACACCACATTTATAAAAAAAACTGATTTATGTGTGTCTTTGAATATTAATTAAAAAAAAAAAAAAAAATCGAAATCACAGGAGAACAAACAAACAAACAAAATAATAAAAAATAAAACAATATTTAAAATTCACTTTCGTATGTTTGTATTTCAAAACAAACTAATCTTCAAATAATTAACGTCAATCAGATCAGACAAAGATGGATATAGGAAAAGAAGAAAAAAAAACCCAACAAATCAAAAAAGAGAGACAGAGAGGAAGAGAGAGAGTGAGAGAGAGAGAGAGAGAGAGAGAGACAGAAAAACAAATGAAAAAAAATAATAATTAAAAAAAAAATAAAATAAAAAAATTCAATGACAATATGTAAAAGAGTGTAAATACATAAGAATGATGATCAACTATTATTGGTGGTGGTGGGATTGTGGGAGAACGTGTAGGTGAGATAAGTGGGAGTAGATAGTGGGGTGAGTGTTTAGGTGGGGAGGGTGGTAAAAGAGGGTGGTAAGAAACAACAAAAACAATAGAATGGAATAATCAAATCGTCAAATTAAGAATGGGGAACAAAAAATGGGTTAGAAGAAAAATAGAACTTAACAACAAGTAGGAAAGATATTCCAGTAAATGTGAATGTGAGTGTGAGTGTGTGAGAGATAATGAAAGAGAGAGAGAGAGAGAGAGAGATAAATAGATAAAAAGAGAAAGAGTGAGAGAGAACGTTGCGTATATCGAACGGAGAATGAAATCGCGCACGCATAGCCCAAAGAGGCTCGTCGATGACTGACTGAGAGGAATCAGAGCAAAGTTGCTCTCTCCTCCGGGTGAAAAACGTAGACGAAGAGGGTTGAAAGCTAGGTAAACGAGGGGGTGTGTGTATATATATATATATAGATAGATATGTATGTATGTATGTATATCTAGACAACCGTAGGAGGGTAGGAAGAAAGGGGAGGTGGTTAAACAGGGCAAAAGGGGTGGACATGATTGGTGGGAGGAGAGAGGTTCGCGAATGGGTACACGTGTACCAAGAAACACGTTTTTCGATCACGTGTACGCAACCCCTTTTACCTCTTACCAACCTACCCCTGTTCATCTCTGTCTCTCTCTCTCTCTTTCTCTCTCGGTTTCTCTCTCTCTCTCTCTCTCTCTCTCTCTCTCTCTCTCTCTCTCTCTCTGGTTTACTTAGGTTAGTTTCAATCTTTCTCTTTTTTTTTTTTTATTTTGTGTTGGCTATTTTATTTATATGAGTGAATATATAATATTTATAAATATAGTATATATAGATATATATATATTTATTGTAATACTATATTTTATAGATAATTATAGTATTAGTAATATTATGTAATTTATATATAAAAACATTATATTGTGTGTAATTCTGTATAATAAATTTGATATTTATTTATAATATTATTGGTATTATGTAATTCAATATATATTAAAATATTATAATGTAATAGTGCAAAATATTTGTTATTTTTATTATAATATTATATATATAGATATTATTTAATTATTGTATTAAAATTTTATACTATAATACTGTAACAAATTTTATATATATATATATATATAATATTATTAAATTTATTTAATTAATATATTAAAAAATCTTATACTGTAATACTGTAATAATTAAATAATGTACATATATATATATATATATATATATATATATATATTTTGTTTTTATTATAATATTGCATTAAATTTATGTTATTAATATAATAAAATATTATATTGTAGTAGTGTTATATATTTCTTTCATTATTATTACAATATTATTTATATTATGTAATTATTATATTTAAATATTATATATAAAAAAAATTGTATTGTAATATATATATATATAATACTGTATTTTAACATATTTTTTATTTAATTATAAGATTTTCAAATTTATTTTATTAATATATTAAAATATTATATTGTAATATTATAATTTTTAATGATAATATTATATTATATTTATTTTAATATTATAATATATATAATTTCACAAATTATATTCTATTTTTTATATTTGTAATATATTTTATATATAATTATAATATTATTAGTGCATATTATTATAGTTAACAAAATTATTTTGTCGAACAGTTATATATATATATATATATATATATATTATTTATATATTATTAATATAATATTTAACAATGTTACGTTTAATTATTAAAAAAACAATTCATTTGAAATATAACAAGTTTCTTATTAATAAAAAAAATTTTATTAATAATTACACATGATGAAAAATATTCTCAAAATAAATTTTTTAATTGATATTTATCATGCTTATAGTTCAATTATAATTTAAATTATATAAATTTAATTTCTCATCCATTTCTCGAGATGTTATATATATAATATAAACAACCACCAACACTATCATCATCATTTTCAAACATTGATTACACATCTTTCAAATTTATATGATCAAAATGAAACTTTTGATAAAAATTTGCATTAAAATTCATTCATCATAACTTCAATATATTATTATTTTCATAAATAATACATTATTTTTAATTATAATATATAAAATAATATACAATAATAATCGTGTATTATAATATCGTAATATACGATATACACGTATGATAAAATTTATGATTTTCTTATTGTTAGTTTAATTCATCTTTCAATCATCCCTTATTCGAGATTTGAGAAAGTATCAATTATCCTTCCAAGTAAGTTTCTTGATGTAATTATTATACACCGAGCTTTTAATTATTATCATGGGATAAGATCAAATGATGACATTGATGACATCTTTCGTGTATGTATGTATGTATATATGTATATGTACGTATGTATCTTCCTATTGGTCAAACAAACCAACGTAAACCTATTTTTCTTATTGTTTTTCTTTTTATTTTTCATTTTTATTACTCCTAATCTTTTTCTATTAATCAAACAAATTAACAGACACTTTTCATTGTTATTTTATTACTTTTATTTTTATTAATAATCCTTTGTCTTATTAATTCATTGGTTAAACAAACCAAAATAACTGTCTTCTTTATTTTCTTTTTTATTTTTATTTTTCATTTCTATTATTCCCAATCTTTTAATAATTCCTTGAGTCAAACAAATCAACACAACTGTTTTTAGTTATTTTTTTTTTTTATTTTTTTTTATTTTTCATTTTTTATAAATCATAATCTGTCCCATTATACTCCGAAATAATTTTCCCACGGTTAGAATTCAAGCATTTCTTAATCATATTACCAATGAACTTCATATATGTCAATTCTTGACGTAATTTTTGATAAAAATCTTGTTTTAGTATTTTTTTTTGTTTTTGTTTTTCTATATTTAATATTTTTCTGTTTTTTTTTATTTTTTTATTTTTTTTTATTTTTCATTTTTATTAATCATAATCTGTTCCATTATACTCCGAAATAATTTTCCCACGGTTAGAATTCAAGCATTTCTTAATCATGTTACCAATGAACTTCATATATGTCAATTCTTGTCTGAATTTTTGATAAAAATCTTGTTTCAGTATTTTTTTTTTTCTATATTTAATATTTTTCTGTTTTTTTTCTTTTTTTTTTCTTTTTCATATTTTCTCATAAATTAGAACTCTCTCTCGTAAATGTCAACAATGGAATAATTTCCTTCTATCTACCATATATACTTCGATACTAATTAGATAAATTATTTGCATTAACATAGGCATTTGTAATTTATATCTATCCACATTGAAATCTAATCGTAATGCAATCGTCATTATATAATTGTTAACTGTTTACACACTGCTTGAAGATATTACGTAATATCATTGGAAAGAGAGTAGTCCACCTTCGATTTCTTAAGTGGTATAAAACACCATCGATTAAAGATACGTTCATTGAAATTAACAAAACAAAAAAACACAACGATTATATATTAATTCTATTCATTCTATTCAACATTTTAAACATTTATTATTATTATCATTTTTATTTCTTTGTTTTTTTTTTTATTCTTTTAATATAATATTTAAAAGTGGCCTAAAGCCATTTGTCAATTATTATTTTCCGGTTGCACCTGGTTGTTGTACAACTTCATTTTATGTATCAATAAAGCACTTGATTTTGCATATATTCCGAGTGAATATAATAATACTTTATTGTAAATAAAATGAGACAAGAAGTTTTTGTATGAACTAAATTATTAGAAGACGCAATTTTGAAAAAGGCTCAAGAATTCTGATGAAGAATCAATAAACTGCTTAAAAATATGTTGAATGCGTTTTGTTAGAAATGAACCGTATCAAATTTTCAATAAGACATCAATGAATGAGAATGAAAAATTTGAAAGTCATGAATTTATTAGCACGTCGGGGGTAGACCAAGAAAATTCGAAAATATTGTATTGACATCACTGTATAAAAATATCAGACAAATTACAACAACAAAATTCAAGGACATAATTGACCTATTACGATATATACCACTGGAACATCATGATTTCTTCTAATCCCTTTCACACGCACAAAATGTAGATGAGTAGTAAATTGTTTTGTAGGTTATGTTTGTAATTTTGTACGTTGTGTAGTTAAAAAATGTTTTTCAATTGCATAAATTATGTTTCTGAAGTGTTTTAAAGATATGTCAAATAAATTGAGGTATTGTTTTGTTTTCAATTTGAAGCATCTTAAATTATGTTGAATGGAGTTAAGTCCCTTGGAAATTTGATAACAAATCAAATTGTTGATATTGACAGTGACCTAATTCCATTCATGGTTAGAAAACGCATTATTATTCACTTGATAATTGCTACTATTTTAATAGAAAATATAAATTGAACACCTTCAGATACACTTAAGATTTATAACTAGTTAGTATCTAGTACGTATATTTTTTATTGCATTGAAACGAAAGCAATAAGAGTTAGGCCATTTTCAAAATAAACGGCTCATTTATACGAACAAAAAAAAAAGGACAATTTTAGATTAATTTAGCATGATTTCGTTTATTTATTTATTTCTCTTCTTTTTTTCTTATTTCGAAAAAAATTTTCGAATTTACAATGACTGATTGTTCTTTTGATTATTTTATTATCATTGCTAAGGATTTTTTCTATTCTTATATTTGATATTTTTATTTTTTTTTATTTTTAGCAAAGATTAAGTAAAATATCGTATGAAAATTTGATTTTTATCGAAAAACACGTCGACTATAATTATCTTTAGTCCGCGCATTGCAATTTTCTATCACGATACAATAGTGATTTATTTCTATACTAGTTACGATAATTATGTGGATGTGTTTTGTATACATGTGGATCTATCCTATCTCTGAAGATAATTATGAATGTACACGTTGTATGATTTAAGAGAATAAATCAGATATATCAACGTGTATGGGGATAATCCCCATGAATGGTATACCCTTTTTGAATTTTTTTTTTGTTTTGCTTTTAATTCATCTTGTTTAAATCCTTCTTCGTGGGATTTTATAGATTTTGAATAGATTACTTTTTGTTATTATTATTATTATTATTATTATTATAATTTTATAAATCAATAATTAAATTTATTGATCAAAATTATTAATAATATTTAGAATAACTTTTCTTTTTTATTTTATCTAGTTTAAATGCTCTTTCGTGTGATTTAATAGATTTCGAAATAAATCACTTTTTGTTGTTATTATTATTATTATTATTATTATTATTATTATTAATATTATTGTTATTATTATTATTATCTTTAATCAATAATTAAATTTATTCATCATAATAATTTAAATAAGAAGATAAGTATAATTATTTTTCAGATTTTTCAAGATTAATTTGAAAATAATTTTGTAGATATGTTAAAAAACAATCAATAATAATTAAAAAATATATAAGCATAAGCTATACTATAAATAAAATAATATAAATTGAAAATTGACGAACATTGATAAGAAAGAAATTTTGATTTCTTCTAAATTTGAACCTTTGACTTAAAAAAAAAAAAAGAAATTGTTACGTTATTTATGAATTGTTAAATTCAAAGCTTTTCAATTTACCCAGGGTTTACGTAAAATTATTAAATTAAACTAGTTATATTTATATAAAGTCTAATTATATATTTATACGTCTTACTCTTCGTAATAATTCTTAAGCCTTTCAGCAAAAACGGTTATCAATATATATGTATAAATAGTAATAATATGTATAAATAAATAATAATACTCGAAAGAGCATTATAATACTACTGATGCAATAAAATGATCCAACGTTGTTACGAAGCACGATTCCAAAATACATCTTAATAAAAACTTTGAAAAATCTACATAACATTGCCTTACTTGATTTTCATGTTTTTAATTGTATTCTAAAATAAAAAAAGGAACAAAAGGAAAAAGATATATTGGGATCTCGAGCACTTGAATACGCTATCTGGTGGCTAAATTCAAAATTAGAGTAGATAGGTCGAATTGCTACATTACGTGGGATCTCTAGCACTTGAATACGCTATCTGGTAGCTAAATTCAAAATTAGAGTAGATAGGTCGAATTGCTACATTACGTGGGATCTCTAGCACTTGAATACGCTATCTGGTGGCTAAATTCAAAATTAGAGTAGATAGGTCGAATTGCTACATTACGTGGGATCTCTTGCACTTGAATACGCTATCTGGTGACTAAATTCAAAATTAGAGTAGATAGGTCGAATTGTTACGCCCCACGCCCCTGCCAAAGATCCCAAAACTGGAGAATAATTTTGTGGTTAAAATTGTGTTTAATTATTCATGGCCACGTGCCACTTTATATCCATTTACATCGGCATGTTTTTCTATTTATTAGCCCTTACTTTTCTATTATTTTCTATCTTTAACACTTATTGTTTATTATTTTAACTATATTTTTCTTTAGAAGCATTTCGTTAACATTTAACTATCTATTATTCATTTGAACCAGTCACTTACAACCATATTGGGATTTCTAGCACTTGAATACGCTATCTGGTGGCTAAATTCAAAATTAGAGTAGATAGATCAAATTGCTACGTCACGCCCCTGCCAGAGATCCCAATACGTATTGGGAAAGTGATTACTTTAATCCCGACATCTGCTGGCCAAAAAGAAATTACTCTTTTAGTGTTTGTATAGTATAATAAATTATTAAATATTTTTTAACATATAAAATGCAAGTAATACAATTATTTATGCGTAAAAATAAATAAATATAAAATGTAATTATGCTGTGAATGATTGTTACAGTAAATTATATAAAAATTTGAATATATATTTGTTTTCAAGCAATTGGAATGCAATTGATCACCTCAGTCACGACGTCTAGTAGCCAAAAATGAAATTACTTTTAGTTTATATATTATAATTAATTATTAAATATTTTTTAACATATAATATATAATAATGATACAATTATCTATGCGTGCAAAATAATAAAAATAGAATTTATGGTTTTGTGAATAATTGTGTAAATTATATAATAATTTAAATATTCATTTTTGTTTTCTTGCAATTGAAAACTGATCACTTCAGTCACGTCGTCTGGTGGCCAAAAAAAGAAACTACTTGTACTGTTTGCAGTTTAATATAAATACCTTAAAACATAAAATTCATTAATTATTATAAGATAAAATAAATAAAGTAAATAAGTATTGTTTAAAATGTACTATTAATAATCTTATTAATTATAATTTAATCACTTTCAAGTGAAAAAAATTACTTTTGAATAAAAATAATAAATATACAGTTAATTGTATTATGTATGTGGTTGAATAATAAATCACATGAAAATTTATATATTAGTTTACATGCAATTATTTAGCCTAATAGCAGTTTTGTTTATATCGAAAATATATTTGAATAACAAAAAAGGTTAGGGTTGCAAAAAAGATTGGTTAAAAACCTGGCAACGTGTTCTAAAAATAAAAGTGTTTTGTTTTTTTTTTTTATTTGCATTTTGAAAGAAGTAATATTCTATTACCAAATAATTTAACAATATTTAACCTAAATCATAACTTAAACTAACCTAAAAGATGAGTTGATATAAATAAATTCAATTAATCATAACCTAAGCTAACCTAAAAGATGAGTTGATGTAAATAATTTAATAAAGTATAAATATAATGAGTTTTCAATACTTTATATAAATATTATACAGAAAAAAAAATGATTTTATAAACACACTGTTGTAAAATTCAAAAGATCATACAACTGATTTACATTATCTTCAAATTTTTTCTACAAAAATTTGTTGTTTTGTTTTATATTGAACGTCCATGTTGAAAATTGTTCTCATCATTAATAAAAAAAAATTTTTACTGCTATCTGTGAACTGTAATCAAAAGTTAAACATTATATAATATAAATAATAATTAAAATATACAAATTAATTATATTGAATATAAACAAACGAAATGAATTCATTGATCGAGCACAATAGTTAGCCATGTTTTTTTTTAATGTCCCGTTCTCGGGTCAGTTCCCATTAAAAAACAATGATAATCCATGGATGAGATTGAACTTTGATATACGGTTACTTAAATCCTTAAAACATACGCGTTTCGTTTACGCTTGTCGTAGGTCAGGTCAATAGAGGGTTCAACGTACCTTTCTTCCTTATTCGACTTTCATATTCTTCTCTTTTTTTATCATTCTTCATTCACTTCTTCTTATTCGTTCTAGTTACATTGTTTTTCTCGAATTTAATCTTAATCGTATCAAACAAAAAGATATCTCAATTTTGTTTCAATTGTTTATCTTTTACATTTTTTGTTTTTCTCTTTGTTGGTTTTTTTTTATTATTGATAATTAAAATTTATTTTTTACTATTCCATTTTAATTATAGTATTAAATTGTTTATTATTATTTATATATTATAAATTATGTATATTAAAAATTTAATGTTGTTTTACACCTAATTTGAAATCTCAGAGATTATTAGTTGATTTGACTGTATTAAATAGTTTAGAATTATATTAAATTAATGTTCAATAGATGGTGCTGCATTACAATTCAATTATTTCGATATATTCACGTTCTAAGTTTTTCTAACCTTACTTTTTATATTTTTTCGTGTATTATTATTTAATGTATTCCATTTTAATTGTAGTATCAAATTGTTTATTATTATTTATATATTATAAATTATGTATATTAAATATTTAATGTTGTTTTACACCTAATTTGAAATCCCAGAGATTATTAGTTGATTTGACTGTATTAAATAGTTTAGAATTATATTAAATTAATGTTCAATAGATGGTGCTGCATTACAATTCAATTATTTCGATATATTCACGTTCTAAGTTTTTCTAACCTTACTTTTTATATTTTTTCGTGTATTATTATTTAATGTATTCCATTTTAATTGTAGTATCAAATTGTTTATTATTATTTACATATTATATTAGATTTTATTAGATAGATATTTACTGCGTCCCCGAAGGGTTGCACTCCTTTGACAATTATCTCCTTAACCTAACTTAACACTACCCTCTCCCTCACTTCCTCTTCTTCCCCTCCCCCTTCACCCGTTCCAAACCTCCACTTCTTCCTCCCTTCTTCCCCTCCTTGCCTCTCCTTCTTCTCTCTCATGCTCCCAATCCTCTTCATCCACTCCTCCCCCCTTCCACTCTCATCCAAAATTTCCTTGATCCTCTCTTCCACTCCTCTCCCGTCCTCCTCCCCGACCGCTCTACTGCAGCCCTCCAACACGTGCTCCCATGTCTCTCTCTCCCAACCACACACCCTACATTTTTCTTCTCCTCCTCTTCCCAGTATCTCCCTTCCCTCATCTCATTCCCCAATCTAAATCTCGCCACTCTTCTTTTTCTCTCTTCACTCCACTTTCCTACCCAATATCCTGGCAACCCTTCCGCAACCACCGTCTTGTACCACATGTTGTATCTCGACTCCAATATCTTCTCCCATCTCTCCACCTCCTGTCGCCTTCTTTCCTCCCTCTCAATCTCATCCCACCTTTCCAACACCTCCACCCCGTCCTGCGCTATCCTCTCTTTGAACTTCATCCTCTCTACTTCCCACTTTGATTTCCTTACTTCTATCTCCCTTTCTCTCTCCTGCGCCTCCTTCCAACACTCTCTCGCCAGCTCACTTCCCTCTCCTCTCCTTAACTTCTCCTCATATTTCCACGCTCTCTTCGCCGCCTTTATTTTCAATTTGTCTCTCTTCCCTTCCTCCCTTACCATATACCCTGGTGTTCTCCAGTCCACCCCCATAGTCCACCTCAAAAATCTTTCCTGCACCCCCTCGATCTCCATCCTCTCCTCCCACCCCCATATTTCCGCTCCATAACTCAAAACCGTCCACACTAGCTTGTCAAACAGCCACAGCCTCCTCACCCAATCCTTGCCGAACATCCTCTTCCCCAATCCCCAAATCTGCCTCATAGCCGCCCCAGCCTTCTTCACCCTCTCCTTCACATGCGCCTCTTGACCTCCATTCTTCTTGAAAACATAGCCCAGGTATCTAAACTCCTTCACCTCCTCTATTCTCTTCCCCTTCCAGTTCCAATCAATCTCTCTATTTCTTCCCCCTCCTCTCCTAAATCTCACTATCTTTGTTTTCTCCACACTGACCTCCAACTTCTTCCTATCACAATATCCCTCCATTCGCCTCAGCATGCTCTCCATCTCCTCCTCCCTTTCCGCCAACAACACCACATCGTCTGCATACGCTAGTGAACAAATCCTCCTCCCTCTCACCTTAACCCCTCCCCATATTTACATATTATATATTATGTATATTAAAAATTTGATGTTGTTTTATGCCTAATATGAAGTCCCAGAGATTATTAGTTGATTTGACTGTATTAAATAGTTTAGAATTATATTAAATTAATGTTCAATAGATGGTGCTGCATTACAATTCAATTATTTCGATATATTCACGTTCTAAGTTTTTCTAACCTTACTTTTTATATTTTTTCGTGTATTATTATTTAATGTATTCCATTTTAATTGTAGTATCAAATTGTTTATTATTATTTACATATTATATATTATGTATATTAAAAATTTGATGTTGTTTTATGCCTAATATGAAGTCCCAGAGATTATTAGTTGATTTGACTGTATTAAATAGTTTAGAATTATATTAAATTAATGTTCAATAGATGGTGCTGCATTACAATTCAATTATTTCGATATATTCACGTTCTAAGTTTTTCTAACCTTACTTTTTATATTTTTTCGTGTATTATTATTTAATGTATTCCATTTTAATTGTAGTATCAAATTGTTTATTATTATTTACATATTATATATTATGTATATTAAAAATTTGATGTTGTTTTATGCCTAATATGAAGTCCCAGAAATTATTAGTGAATTTGACTGTATTAAATAGTTTAGAATTATATTAAGCCAACGTTTTATAACAAAGCCACAGTAACGAGTGGTCAAAGTATCCTAGTAATATTATAAAATAAAATATTATAAAATATTTTATAAAATTAAATACATTACAACATATATATATAAATTATAAATTTAAAATAGAAGTAAAAAAAAAAAAAACAAATAATATAATCCTACTGTAATCATTTACCTTTTTGATTAATTTTACAATTTGTAATTCTCGATAATTTTATATTGTTATAATACTAATAAATATATTTATTTATAATTATTTATTTTTAGATAATACTCTTATGTTTTTCTTTATTTATATATAAAAGATATGCATGATATAATATGTACCAATGTTTGTTAAAATTATGATGAATTTGTTGTTTAAACTCGAATAAAACCATACGTTGTTCATAACGAAATAGTTAATTATTATTAATAGTTAAAATTGATGAATTTGTATGATATAATTGACCAGTAGAAAAAAAAAATAAAAAAAAAATAAAAACATTTATCTTTCAAACTCGAATAAACCATACGTTGGTTACAATTAAATAATTATTTATTATATTAATAAATTGATATAATATTGTAAAAAATTAATATTATAAAATATAATATTATATTATATTATATTATAATTGATCAAATATAATATTACCAATAAATATCTAAAATTATAGGTTACATAAATATTTGATATATTTTTCTATATAAATTATATTTACATATAAAAATAAATAAAATATCGAAAATATTATCAATTATATAATATAATAAATATAATTTATATACAAAAATATTATAAATTATATAAAACTGTAAAATACAATTTAAAACAATTAAAATAATAATCTTACTAATAATAACCTTTTACCCTTTCTATTATTAATAATTTATATTAATAATTAATAACAAAAAAAGTATTATAATATTATCCTACTTTAACCCTTTTAATCTTTTTGGATTAATTGCACAATTTGTAATTCTAGATAATTTTATATTTTTATAATACTAATAAATATATTTATTTATAATTATTTATTTTTAGTTAATACATGTGTTTTCTTATTTATATTACATATATATATATATATATAAGATGTATATGATAAAATATGTATAGAGTTTGTCAGAATCGTAATGAATTTGTATACCTATATATATATGTATACAAGAGTGACTAGCACATTAAAAGCAACCCTCTCCACGTTACGACTTGCATTGATCGAACAAGCCATAAACTCACGTGGCATTACTCGTGATAATTCACCACCAAACAAGGTCGACACGTGGAAGCTCGTTTCCAACAACGTCAACCCTCCTTTCCCCTATCTTCCCACCTTTCTCCCTCTCCCTATCATCCTACTCCCTTCCGTTCCCTTCACTTCCCTTTCCATCTCTCACTCTTTTAGATTCGAACCAGGAAGCTTGTTTGTTTTATTTCTGTTTTTTTTATTTTTTTTTTATTTTTTTTTCCTTTTTTTATACCAAGATTTATACGAGTATAACTAATTTGAAACGAAAATAACTTCATCTAACAATAGATGTAAAATATTATACAATACTGTATATATGTATGTATGTATATATATGTAGTATATTTAAATATATAGGATAAGGGATTACTTTTATTTTTTTAATTAATATTGTAAATATTTTGTGAAATTTTGTTTATTTCTATTTTACGTTTTCTTATATGTTATTATTGCATGTATTTATAGAAAGTTTTATTTATTTAAATTATTATATATTTATGAACTGTTTAATCAATGTTGTATGTAGATAATTAATAAAAAGAATAAGTAAATAAAATAATAGATAAGAATAATATTTTTATACGTATATTATAATTGAATTATAATAGATAGTATATAATATAATAATAAATAGAGAATAAAATATTTTTGTACGTATATATTCAAATGAAGTTATAATAAAGAATAAATAATAATTAATATATAATAAATAAAGCAAAATATAATATATCAGTACGTATAAATTAAAATTGAATTATAATAAATAATAAATAATAAATAAAATTAAATAAAATATTTTTGTACACATATATATTAAAATTTAATTATAATAAATAATAAATAATAAATTAAATTATTTTATAAGTATATGTTATAATTGCATTATAATATAGAATAAATAATAAATAATAGATAAAATAAAATATTTTTTTACATATATAATAATCGAATTGTAATAAGTATAATAAATAATAAATAAAATAAAAAGATATAATATCTTTTTACTTATATAATAATTAAACTATAATAAATAATCAATAATAAATAAAATAATATTATTGCATTTATATTGTAATTTAATTTTAATAAATAATATATAATAAATAATAAATAATAAATAAAATAATATTACTGCATTTATATTGTAATTGAATTAAAATAATAAATAATATATAATAAATAATAAATAAAATAAAATATTTTTCTAGGTATATATTATAATTGAATTAAAATAATAAATAATAAATAGAATAATATTTTGCATTTATATTGCAATATGAATTTTAATAATAGAATAAATAATAAGTAATAAATAAAATAAAATATTTTAGTACATATATAATAATTGAATTATAATAAATAATAAACAATAAATAAAATATAGAACATTTTTATACGAATATATAAAAATTGAACTTACAATCAATAATAAATAAAATAAAAAATGTTGTTTTAAATATATAATAATTGAATTAGAATAAATAATAAATAATAAATAAAATAAAATAAACTGTTTTTGTATATATACATATATATATATATATATATATATAATAATTTAATAGTAATAAATCATAAATTATAAATAATAAATAATAAATATATAAATAATAAATTTTAAGTAATAAATAAATAAATAAATAAATAAATATTAAATAATAATTAAACTAATATTTTTGTATTTATAATTCAATTGTATTACTCGGATATTCTCGTACATTATTACACACGTACAATACGTATTGTTTATTTTATTTTATTTTATTTTATTTTGTTTTAATTTATTTTATTTTATAACAATTCGTATGTGTGTTTCTCTCTGTCTCTCTTTCTACCTTTATTTTTTTTCTTTTTTTTATGCATGGTTCGACGCAACAGAAAATATATATCGGTCAAACGGTAATTTCACTCTTCCTGTTTTGTGCATTTGCTCTGGTCAAGGTTTTAACGTTATCATCCTTTTTCGTCTTTTTTTTTTTTTTCTTTCTTTCGTTTATTCGTTCGTAGATAATTTTTCATCGTTGGTGACAAAATAAATGATAAAAAAAAAAAAAAAAAAAAAAAAAAAAAATAAGAAAAAGTATAGTAGGTAAAAAATGCAAAATATGAATGGTTAACAAAACAAAAAAAAAAAAAAAAACAAAAAAACAAACATAAAAATAAATATATACATATATGTATATATAAAAATTGGGAAAAATGTTAATTGAATTTATTTTTGAAATAAATCACGTCAACCTGAAAGAAAGAAAAACAAATGATGAAAACGATGTTAGGTTTTGAGATAATAATTATTTCTAATACTTGAAATTCCTCAACGTCTAGAAATTATGAAATAATCTTCAAACACAACGAAGATAATAAAAACCTACATATATATATATGTTTGTATGTAATTTATTAGCAGCTTGAAAATGATGTAAAATCAATTACAATTATTGTTTTTTTTTTTTTTTTTTTTTTTTTCATTATTTATTTCCGCCGTGTCACGCGTAATTATTTTCCAAGCGTTTCGCGTAAAATCCACAAGATATTTTCTATTCATTTCTACCAACCTTCTATTTTTAGATATATTCTTTAATAATCAAAATATGTCTATACATATATACATATATATTTATATATATACATATATACACATGTATACAGCAAGAATTTTATCCTGTATCTTTTGAATGATTAATAAATATATTTATCTACGTTAATCAACTCATTGAGATTAACTTTTAAAATAAAATATTCTATAGATTACAGGTAGCCCTTCGAAACATGGTACCTCATGACACGGTTTCGCTATAACACGATTCATAAATTGCGAGAATCCTTCTACAACACAGCATTCTATAAAACTGTTTTTTTTTTTTTTTCAAAAAAACCTTTGTACATTACTGTATTTTTACAGCCGCGGCGAGACTTGCCGTCTTAATGATACAGTATTGCGAAAAATATTTCTTTTCATTTACATGGCCTGAAAACAAAAATGTCTCACGCTGTTGTGAACTGAAAACGTCAACGTTAATTGCGTATTGGAAGAAAATATGGCCATAATTCAGTTGAAATAGAAAATGTGCGTGAATCGTCACAAAATGAAATTGATCATACATTAGAACTTGGTGAATCAATCGAAAGTAAAGATTTTATGAATATGGATCTTGAAAACGATCAATTTGTATTAGTGGAAGAAGTTGACGAAGCAAATTTGATGGAAATGGCATTCGAAGATGTAAATCAAATCGATCCTGAGGACTCTAGCACTAATAAAGATTGTGCAGTTAATAATTGAAAATTAAAAAATAACAAGAAACCCTAAGCTTAGCTGAAAAACTTAAGTCATTTATCTTGAATGCAGACCCTTTTCCAGAAAGAAGCCGAAATTTCAAAAGGGAGCTGCAGAACTGTCTAGTTCCATACCGAGAAATTTACAATGACCTGGTAAGAAAAAAGGAGCAAAATAAAATGACAGATTTTGTAAAAAGGGAAGAAGATGCAAGAACTTTAAATGATGAAAAACGTTCTGAAAGTGAGGGCGATATCATTCCATCGAAAAAAACGTTCTCGATTGATTAAACTGAACAGTGACGACGAAGAAATTTATTAAATTAAAGTTGCGTTCTCTCAATTAAAATAATATTGAAGTGAAAACTTCTTTAGAATCAGGGTGATTTGAAAATTGTGAAACGGAAGAACGTGAAATCGATGAAACAAAAATAATTAATTAATTAATTAAATTGTATATATGAAAATTCAGTGGCACAATATGTTTGTCCACAAATAATTGCGAAACTGTTCAATTTAACTTAATGAAATTTATTTTATTTCACGTGATTTTTTCAAACTTAGCACATAGCACAATTTTTATCGCGATTTTTTAAAATTATTTTTTATTACTAATTAAAAGATTCTTATTTAGAGGTTATCTAGGTTCTGTAAGGTTCTTTCAATAGATGGCACTGTATTTCAATTCTATTGTATCGATATATTCACATCTCGTAACTTGGTTTTCTTTGAAGGTTTCACTTCTACTGTGTGTGTTTTTTTGTTTAGTATTGTACATACATTTATATTTTTAATAAAAATTAAGTTGTTTATTTAAAAAAAAATATATTTATGTTTTTAAAAAGTTTTCGGAAGGTAAACCCCCTTTTTGCATTGGCTTTGAGTCTAATAGAACACGATTTTACATAACACGGCATTTTCTAGGAACCTATTTACCGTGTTATAGGAGGGTTACTTGTATTCTCAAAAAAATATTCTTTAAAAAGTTTAAAAATTTATCTAAATATAAAAAAATATTTTCTATTGCAATATCATTCATTTCATATAAAAAAAAATGGACGTAAATAAAAATGAATAAAATATTATTCCTTAAATTAAAATAAAAAATATCGAAAAGAATAAAAAATTAATGAAACCCAATAAATATCTAAAAAATAAAAACAGAATATTTTTATTTTTCATATTAATAAAAATGCAAAAAATAAAACATTTTATCAAATATTAGATGGTTCGGAAAGTCGTTTCATTTTTCTTTTGTAAAAATGAAGATCATTTTTGTTTCGAGGTTAAAACTAAACCTTTCGAGTGGTCACAAATTGTTGAATTTGATAAATTTAACCTCTTATCGGTCTCATGTGTTACTATTTTAGTTATTTACATCAACTAATGCCATTATTACGTTAAGAAAAAACAAAACGACTTTCCGAACCACCTAATGCAAAATATTCTTCAAAAAAATATTTAAAAAAAAAAAAAAATATTAATCTAATTATATAAAACATTTCTTAATTCAACAATTATTTTATAAAAAAAAAGAAATCATGAATAACAGCAATAAAATTTATATTTCATAAATAAAAATATGAAATATTGAAATGTCATAAAATTAATGAACCGAATAATCAATAAAATATCTGATATTATTACTGTACACATTACAAATTTACGATTAATCCAAATTGACAATCAATGTGAACAGGTAAGAAAATGTTATTTTCATTTAAAAGAAAAAAAAAAACCTTATTTCGATATTCCCGTATAATATATCATGGCGTTCTCTAACAAGGATGTGGAAATACTTTGTGAATGCCGCAAGGACAACGGATACAAGTTGCGACCACAAATGCAACGACTTAATCTGTGTGATAAATTATGTCCCACGCTATTAGGTTTACTATCGTGAAAGGTACCGTCTCTATCTAATTACTTGGATAATTTTTTTTCTTACACCTGTATATATACATACATACATGCATACATACATGCATACATATATATATATATATATATATATATATATATATTTTATGCAATAAATTAAAAAAGAATATTCGTAATTTGTTCATCACTGTAAATTATAATTTTGTCATTTACATTAAATGCAAAATTTGATTAATTTTAATAGTGCAAAACCAATTATAATTTATTAAAAATATCAAATTTATATTAAATTTCATTATAAAATTTATATTATTTTATTTTTATTTATTTAATTTTAATATTGAAAAACCAATTATAATTTATTAAAATTATCAATTTGATATTAAATTTCATTATAAAATTTATATTATTTTATTTTTATTTATTTAATTTTAATATTGAAAAACTAATTAAAATTAATTAAAAATATAAAATTGATATTAAATTTCATTATAAAATTTATATTATTTTATTTTTATTTATTTAATTTTAATATTGAAAAACCAATTATAATTTATTAAAATTATCAATTTGATATTAAATTTTATTGTAAAAAATTTTATTTTATTGTTAAATAAATTTAATTCTTATTTAAATAATTTAATAATTCGTTTTGTCAAATAGTGTTATTTGAATTTATATAAAATATAATAAAAATTAAAATAATTATCTTATAAATAATTATAATTATTTTAATTATTAATTATTAAGAATTTTAATTAACAATTTAAATAAAAAATATAATAAAAGTATATGCAATAAATTATAAAAGAATATTCACGTAATTTGTTTATCATTGAAAATTATAATTTTGTCATTTACATTTAATACAAAATTTTATTAACTTTAATATTGAAAAAACAATTAAAATTCATTAAAAATATCAAATTGATATTAAATTTCATTGTAAAATTTATATTATTTTATTGTCAAATAAATTTAAATAAATTTAATTTTTATTTTTAAATGATTTATTAATTTGTTTTTGCACAAACAGAGTTATTTGAATTTATATAAAATATAATAAAAAAGAAAATAATTATTTTATAAATTATTTTAAATAGTTTGATTACTAATTATTAAAAATATGAATTAATAATTTTTATGTTTAGCATTGTGTAATATATTTTAGACAATTATTATTGTTTTGTGATACGAATCATGTCAATTTTGTCAAATCTTGATCTATTTTATAATAATTCATTTATTTCTAATGATATATTAATATTATAATTTCAAAATTGAATAAATGTGTTTATAAGTGTGTAATGTATTTTGGAAATATTGTATCACAAGAATATATATAGATTAATATTGTTTTAAACAATATATTTATTAAATTAAATATATTTTAATAATAATAATAAATTGTTTTAAATAAACAGCAAGATTATAAATACACTAGTTATTCATTACGTACATTTATGCATATTTTCAATGATATCCAACTATTTAGTACGCATTTATATTCAAGGTATATCAGTTTTCTATATCTGTGCTTTATAATTCCAGAATGTTACATAAAATGTCACATTACTGCAAAAATGACGTATCGTACGGATTATTTTCTTTTTATCTTGCTTAAAGTTTAAAAAAGAAAAAATTGAATAATAATAAAATCAGAATTAAAATCAAAATAATAATAATAAAATCAGAATTGAAACCGAAATAATAATAAAATCAGAATTGAAACAATAAAAGTAATAATAAAATCAGAATTGAAACAAAAATAAAAATAATAAAATCAAAATTGAAAAAAAATCAAAATTATTTTGATTTTTTATATATTAAACTGATATCATGTTATGATATGATATGATGATGGTATCATTCCTGTCCCATGGGACGAGATGAGCCACCGGTGGTACATGCAGAATTGTTCCATCGGGCGGGATGAGCCACCGGTGGTACACGCCGGTGTCAATCTAATAAAAAGGTGATTATTGTAACTAACAAATTTATTGACATATTTATATACATAGAAGAACTATTTATTTTTGTGAATTTCTCCGAAAACATTGTATACACAAAGCCGACTGATTGTCGCAAAGAGGGCAAAGTGTCGTAACGGGGTTGGCTTTTTTTGCGGCTATGACGGGGCCCCGCACGCGTTCTGACAATTTACTGTAACATTCCCTGCAGCGCTTGCGAACATTTCTTGCAATGCCTGGATATCTCTTTATAAAATGAAGGTTGCTATCCTTTATTTGCCTTATTGACATTTCTTCAGTTGTTAATAATTTATCAATAATTTTTTCCCTAAATTTCCAAATGCTCATTTCATCACTAACCCCATGTTTTGTGTATGTAATACGCATTTACTATTGCTGTCTCGCAAAGTAGCTGTATTGCGATCTTCCTATACCATTTCACTGTTTTTCTTAAGCAACTGTAATAAGATGCCATTTGATTCGATATTCAAGTCAATTGCTATAATGCGGCAAGGTTCATGTACCACCGGCTCAGCCCGCCCGATGGGTTCGAGTACGAAAAACAGCCCCGCTCCACGGTGCGGCTGATGAATTCAGGCCCCGTCGCGAACGTGTTAAAGCATTTAATAAATTATCTAATGATCTCAAAGACATGATGCATAATGTGATAATACTATTAAACGTAAATTAACAAATGTAATATGTGATATAGTTTAACTAAATACTGGTATATCACTGTTGACAATTATTTTTAAGTCTATATATTGTTATTTCAATTGATTTATATTTCTTAATTTTAAGTATTAGTAATTTTAGTATGTACCAGCCTATGTACAGGTAACTATGTTTACCTCTTGAAGGATTTACTATGTACTAGGGGTGCCCCGCTACGCATTGCTGTGGCTCACAATCAGTTCGATACACACGTCTTTAAGTCAACGAATTAGGGACCCTGTAGGAGGGACGCGCCAAAGAATTTTGGGGGACAGGAAGTTATGTAGTCACGTGATTGCGCGCGAATGATTCAAACATTTTAAATAGTATAAAAGTTGTATATAGTAATAATGAATAGTGTAGGGGATAGAGTGGTGAATTGGTTCAAAAAAATTATGAAATAATGAATTGCATCAAATACAGAAAAAAAAATGAACCATATTTAATGATAATGAAAAAGTGTATATTAAAATAGAATAGGTTACACAAGAAAATTATTATAAATTCAAAAAGAAAGATTCAATTAAGTTTGATTTGATAAAAGGCATTACAGTATTTTGAAATTTCAAAACAACTAGTAGGAATTTGTACAATTTTGATAAATACAATTATCTACTATATATATATTATATTTACAATTATTTTAATCATTCGTACAATTTGTTTTTTATTTCCAATATTAATAAATCAGCTAGGATTCCTGGGTATTATATCTTCATAACTAACCACAACCGTTATTTATACATACTAAAGATAAACATGGCTGCGCGTTGTATCGGAAGCTGTCCCCCAAAAATTTCAGCTAATAGCAACCCCAGCAATATGTATGGCGCATCCCTCTTACAGGGTCTCTACAACGAATTACCTTATACCGCCATCTGTTAGAATCTTATCGAACTAACAGAGATAATCATGACTCTTTGTTAATAAACAAATAATTCGCAATAAAATAATATTGCGATTATAAATTGAGATATAAACTATTCTATCTTTCAAGTGGGATGAAACTGCACACAGTGTGCAAAATTTTATTAAAATTGGTTCAGTAGTTTAAGAGTCCATTGCGGACAAACAACGTGCCACGTTATTTATATATATTAAGATTAACCTTGTTATTACTATGTAAATTATTTTTTTTCTGGTATAATAAATAAATAAATAAATAATATATTATAATATGTATTATATTTAATTAAACATATTATAAAATGTACAGGGTGAGGTTTTAATTATTTCTATCTAAAAATAATTCCGAAAGTATAGTAATAGTAGAAACAATATTTGAAACAAAAATTGCATGACACAACGAAGGTCATTTGAGCCAAAAAAAAAAAAGCAAAAAAATGTGAAATACATTTACAGTTATAAAAAATGTTAAAAATGATCATCATTGGTATCAATGCAATGAAATGATTGCTTTCAAATTGGTTTTAAATTGTTATCAATTGCAAAAACAATCATCAAATGCAATTCATCAAACTATGACAATGACAAATAAACATTAATCTTACAATATAACATGACAACAATAATGAGTACTGATAAGATTAGTATCATCCAATCAAACCAATTAAAATGATGTATTTTTGTATAAAACAAACCGATACGTGTTTTACATTTACAAAAAATTTCTAGAAAAAATTACAAAAAAATTTTTTTTAAAATTATACATTTAAATATATTTCGATTTTTTCTTTATCAACATATTTTAAAATATAAATCGATAATCTAATTGTTTTTGTTTTTGTTTTTTAAAATACACAATTAAAAGAAATAAACAGAAATATAAATCAATTGAGAAGAAAAAAAATAAAAAAATAAAAAATTAATAATCGTTTAAGAAATTTATAATTGAAAAAACATTGTATAATAGTTTATTGATTTTCTCTATGATCTATAATAAAACAGATCATTTAACTTTCATTTCGTGAAATTCGAACTAATGTTGAATTCTGTTTACGCAACTATTAATTAAGTTCAAGACAGGTACAAGTTGTTCTGTTTACGATATTGCATTTGGTAAGCAAATGGAAAACATGTCATATTTGTAATCAAACAGGCTCTCGATCAATATTTCTTTTGATATGACATCGATCTCATTCCAATCAAATCTTTTCTATTCATTTTAATATTGATAAACGTTTAACAAATTTTTATATAAATATTTATATGTTATTTAAGTATATAACAGTACACACACATATTATTAAAGTATGATTATTATTCAAATATTTATATATTAAAAAAGTATGTATTATAGATATATATATATATAAATTCAATAATAATTAAATAAAAATTATTACAAATATATATATAATAATAATATTAATAATATTTTATTATTTTTCATTCTATTAATTATTATATTAATTATATAATATTAATTAATAAAATACTACTAAAATATTAATGTGCTTTTATTAATAATAATACATATATATAATATATTTTCTCACATATATGTTAATTAAAAAAAATATATATTATTACATATAAATATTTATATATTATTAAAGTATATATTAGTAAACACATATTATATAGGTATTAATATTATTAAAATATTTCTATATTAAAAGACAATTATATATACCTAATATATATGCATATTAATTAAATTTTATTAATATAATAAAATATAAAATAAAATAAAATAAAAGTTAAAAGTAATATTAATTATTTTGTATTATTTTTTTTCATTTTATATTATTATATTTTCATTTGATTAATTATAATATTAATTATATAGTATTAATTATAATAATACTTATAATATTATAATATACTTTTAACAACAATATAGTATATGTAGATTACTTTATAAACAAATAATATATACATATATATATGTAATACTTTTCGAGGGATAAAATAATTTTGAAAAAAATTATCTCGTAGCATCACAAATAGAAAAAGAAAAAGAAGTAAAGAATGAAACAACAAGAATTTCATACACGCATGTCATATTACATAACATATAAATATATATATACATATATGATGCCTTATATTGTCAGTGGATTTTAATTTATATTCTAATAATCATCAAATTAAGCTAATTAAATTTAAAGAAAAATATTCTTACACTCGTATTACTTTTACAGTACATAACATACTTTATATATACATATATATGAATGTATGCGTGCATATGTTTTGTGAAACATCAATTTACGTTCGATCTCATATATATATATATATATATATATATGTGTGTGTGTGTGTGTGTGTGTGTGTATGTGTGTGTATGTGTGTGTGTGTGTGTGAACGTTAATGCAAAGTACTGAGTTAGGTTGAACATTGATAAAACTTGAGTGAATGAAATACCTTGAATGCAATGATTTACGCAACAACGAAACACTGATGTGTAGGAAATATGAAAGAAAGAAAGAAAGAGAGAGAGAGAGAGAGAGAGAAATTGATCATCTCCCATACACACATACATATATATGCGCGCGTGCGCATCAACATTGCATTGTTCTACGATAATTGTGTTTCCTGGCCGCAATTCTTTTTCTATTTTCTTTTTTGTTCTATTCTATCTCCTATTATTTATCATATAAGAAAGATCGTTGTATCGTTGTGTTTTCAGTTGATTGAAAAAATATTTTGATTACTATCTTATCGATCATTTGATTATCAATAGAAATATTTATATTTATATGCATGTATATGAATATATGCAATGTTAATAAATAATATAATTATTTTATATTTTTTAGTAATGAAATCGGTACTTACATATAAACGCAACCGCACAAAAATTCCGCTAATGCGCCAATCTAAACCGTAAAATTGTTGCGACAAATCATAGAATAAAAAACTTTATTTAAAATCGAAACACTTTGAAAATTCAAAACATTTTATTTATAAAAAGTAGTCAATCTGATTTCGGTGAAAAATGGAGTCGATATAGAATTTAACATAGATTCAAAACAGTCTCTATTTTTTTTCACCTGATGCTATCGCCATATGAACTTTGATAAATAAGATTCCAAATGATATCTCGCATATTGTTCTGTTTTTGGCAATTTCCAAATACGCATTTTCGTAGCACTAAAAAATGACGAAAACCTGACGCAACTCTGACGAAACCCTGACGGTTGCTATGTGCAAACAACAAGGTTGTTGTGTGCGAACAACAAGATTGCTCTTTATTGGCGCATTAGCGGAATTTTTGCTGCGTAAGTACCACAAAAAATAATTTAATTATTAAATTAATAGGATAAACATTCGAACAATGATTTTAATAATACATATGAATCGTATGATAAAAATTTTAAGTTAATGTTGAATTATTTTTATTAACTTTTATTAGAAGTGAAATATGTTATACGATTTTAAATATATCTAGTTTTTTTTTTTTTTTAGAAATGAGTTAAATTCAGCTTGGAAATTGTAATAAAATGATTTAAATTTAATATAAATAATACAATAATTTTAAAGTAAATATAATCGAGATAAATTGTTTATATGCTATAAATTAATTGAAGTTTCAAAATTTAATTATTCTATTATTTTTCAATGTATCGAGAAAGGTTGATAAATTGGCGTGTGCAAATAAAAAATTTAAAGGTTAAATTGTTCTGTAATAAAAGTAGAATGTATTATTAGAATATTAAAATAATAGTTAATTAATTAATACGAAGGTTTATTGTTGTTAAAAAGGACGGAATATATGATTTATGAACCTTCCCCTTGAAAATTCAACTTCAGACTGACACACGTTGTCAATTATCAAAATTCTTTTATTGAATGTTGTTTATATGACTTTCCGAATGTTGCGCAGGTGTGTAATGAGAATATTATTTGTAATAAATAGAATTTTGAAAAAGGCTCAAGAATTCTGATGAAGAATCAATAAACTGCTTAAAAATATGTTGAATGCGTTTTGTCAGAAATGAACCGTATCAAATTTTCAATAAGACATCAATGAATGAGAATGAAAAATTTGAAAGTCCTGAATTTATTAGCACGTCGGGGGTAGACCAAGAAAATTCGAAAATATTGTATTGACATCACTGTATAAAAATATCAGACAAATTACAACAGCAAAATTCAAGGACATAATTGACCTATTACGATATATACCACTGGAGCATCATGATTTCTTCAAATCCCTTTCACACGCACAAAATGTAGATGAGTAGTAAATTGTTTTGTAGGTTATGTTTGTAATTTTGTACGTTGTGTAGTTAAAAAAATGTTTTCAATCGCATAAATTATGTTTCTGAAGTGTTTTAAAGATATGTCAAATAAATTGAGTATTGTTTTGTTTTCAATTTGAAGCATCTTAAATTATGTTGAATGGAGTTAAGTCCCTTGGAAATTTGATAACAAATCAAATTGTTGATATTGACAGTGACCTAATTTCATTCATGGTTAGAAAACGCATATTATTCACTTGATAATTGCTACTATTTTAATAGAAAATATAAATTGAACACCTTTAGATATAGTATGACTCGTGAGTACCTTGTATGTATATTTTTAATTACATTGAAACGCAAGTCCTTCAATATCTCGATTCGAACATAAATGGAGATGAGAGAAACAATGTTAATAAATAATATTATAATTTTATTTGATGTATTTATATATTAATTTTTTTTATAATCAATACTATATTCTATTTGAATAAATCCATACAATCATAAATATTAATAAATAATAAGATAATTTTCTTTTCTATATTTATATATCTATATTAACTTATTTATAATTAATATTATATTCTATTTGAATAAATTCATAAGATAATAAATATTATACAAGATATATAGATTATTAACATTAACAAAATGATGTATAATATTTATCATTATTATTAAAATTAAATTTTCTCATAAATTATAATGATTTTTAATAATGTTTTAGTACTTTTTGGTTTGTCTCGTAAATCAATGATTTTTCATAAATGTTTTACTACTTTTATGTAGGAAATGAAAACCCGCATGAAATGGTGTATTAAAAAATATATGATTCTATTAAGAAAAAAATCAAAGTTGATCTTCGTATGACCTTCACGTGTCCACTTAGAAAAAAAAAAAACTAATAGTATCATAAAATGTACCTTCTCTTAAAACTATTTAACTTTTGTTTAATAATTAAACATTTTTTTCTACTATCAACAGTTACGATGATATTTAAGTGAATTGATTTCATTGAAACACACCCTGTATATAAAAAAAAAACATTTTGATTTAATAATTTTATTGATCAAATTAATTTCACATCTTTATTTCTATTTAATTTGATTTGTAACAAATGTTAACGAGAAAAATTTGAATAACATAATATAGATAAGAATAATTTCGAAGAAATTATATAAATAAAAATATAAAACATCATAATAGTATGTTTATTTAATTGGATATAAACATAATTAAAAATAATAACCAAATATAATTATTCATTGAAATTAATTAATTTATCTTCATTTAATTGGATAATATTTAAATTTCTATTTTTAATTAATTATTATATATTTGCATAGTTATATAATATTGACAAAATTATTTTTCATTGAAATTAATTAAATTAAGTTTATTTTTAATTAGATATATATATTTAAATTTATATTAATAAATAAATATTGTATATTTGCATAGTTAATAATATTACAAAAATTATTATTCATTGAAATTAATTAATTTACATTTAATAATAGGATTTTTGATTGGATATTTATATTTATATTTATATTTATATTTATATTTATATTTATATTTATATTTATAATTAAGTATTCTATATTTGCACAATTAATAATATTAAAAAAATATATTATTCGATGTAGTTAATTAATAATAAAATAATAATAATAATGATAATAATACTATAAATTCATATAATATAATCAGTAATTTTGTATATTTCATATATATATATATATATATATATATATATATATATATATATATATATATATATATATGAATGATGATATATACATCATTTAATATTAATAATTAATTTTTGGTATAATAAAATAATTAATTTTATTAATAATTAAATAAATTTACATTTATTAATTTCAATGAATAATAATTTTGTTAATATTATAAATTATGCAAAAATACATATATATATATGATTCATATATTATATACATATATATACGGTAGTCTGGTATTGAACGAAACGCAAAAGCTGGTGGTGAAGCCTTTCGCTTCCGGTACTCCGATCTCTCCGCATACGTTAAGTCGTGTTCCTTATTGTGATGCCGACATTTATGCGAACACGAAAGTACTTTCGCTTTATTCCAATAAATCACATACACGTTTTCGATAAATCCAATTTCAAAATCAATATACATATACAACATATTCCATTTATGTTTGTTTGTTTTCTATTCTATTTCTTTTTCTTTTTCATATTTTTCATAGTATTCAAATAACGTCATTTTATCAATCATTTTTATTTTATTATTACTATTATTATTATTATTATTATTATTATTATTATTAGTATGGAAGTAGGTATTCATTTTTTATTGTGTTTTTTAAGCTTTAATTTTCGTTTTGTTTGATCATATTACTCGAGCCCAATTGAGATCTGTATAATTTTTATATTTTTTTTATAATTTAATTATAGTATTCATTATAGAATATAAATTATAGAATATTAATTGTAATATTAACAATAATATATATAGCTAATGCTTTATAGCAAAACTAATATTTATATATACAGTGACTCAAACAATTGATCAAATGTTCTCACAGTGTTTAAATTTTTGAATGTTGGATGAACGTGATGTGGTCCCAGTTGTTTTTTATTTCCTCACCATGTCTATTCGTGTTCACTGCACCAAAAACGATTAATTTTCGTCTTGTCTGATCATACTACTCAGGCCCAATCGAGATCTGTATAATTTTTATATTTTTTTGCAAACACCAGTCAAAGCTTCCTGTGCCACTTATAGGAGAGGTTTCTTTATTTTTGATCACGCTCAACATTAAAGTTTGGAGGAGGTCATATCTTGTACATTAGGGTTGCATGACCAGTGTGGTCATCGGATGCGTTAAAAAAATTGAAGGTCGAATGACTGCAACATCATACACATCCATTCTGCAGAAAAGTTTCATTGGAAGCTTGGCAAAATGGAATAAGAATGCAAAAGAAGTCATTTTTTAGCACGAAAACAACCCTAAACAACAGAACAAAATCACCAAAGAGTGGTTTAAAGCTCATGGATTTACTTTTTTTAGACTTCCCCGATAGTCTCCCGATCTGAACCCAATAAAACACCTATGGAGTTTACTGAAAAGAGCAGTTGTCAATTTCGATCATAATTCGAGATGTATTATTGAATTGTGGTCAAAAGTAAAAGTCGCTTGAAAACAAAATGAAGCCTAAACAGTGCAAAAATTTATTAGATAGCATGCCAAGATGCATAAAAGCTGTATTGAAAGCTAAAAGAGGGTAATACGAAGTACTAACATTTCATTTTTCCCCAGACACAAAAAATTGATCAAATCCCAGATTTGTTAATTTCCATTAATTTTGCTTAAAATATGCAACATATTTAAATGATTTCTGTACCATATAAACAACAACAAGTTATGTATAATGTGTAACATATTTAAATTATTTCTATACTATGTGAATAACGAAAGTTATGTAAAAATTGAAAAAAAACTGTTAGAACATTTGATCAATTGTTTGAGTCACTCTATTCCTATATTTATAGATAGATAAATTAGATTAGATAAAGAAATAAGATAGATAAATATATATATATATATATAATTTTGTGAAATAGTTTAGTATTTGTGCAAGGTCAGAAATCTTTAAAGATGAAACGTTGTAGCGTAACTAACTGATCATTATATTCACATTATCGTACTTTTTTAAATTGCATAGCTTAGAATCACAATCGAGTGTTCTCTTACTGTCTCCCTATCCACAAATCTATTATTATTATTTCCTTCTTTACTCCATCATACTATATATATATATATATATATATATATATATATATATATATATATATATATATATATATCCCAATGTTGTGTTAACGTGATTTCCTTGATTATTTGTCTCGCGATTATATTTTTCTTTCCCTCACTTTACCTCGCTCTACCCCCACTTCTATTTATGCGCTCCTCCCCATTGATATTTTTTCTATTCTCTATTGTTTCAAAAAAAAAAAAAAAAGAAAAAAAATAATTTAAAAATGACGAAGTTTAAACCAAAAAAAAAGACGATAAAACAATTCAATGTTGTCTTGTGGACAAGGAGTATTTTTATTATTATTATTATTATTATTATTATTATTATTATTATTATTATTATTATTATTATTGTTGCTGTTGTTATTATTTGTTATTTAGGAAAAATGTGCATTTATTCGGTGCATTTTCTCGTGCACGATCGTGTGTCTATGCATTTACGATTAGAAACACGTGGGAAAGTGTCGGTGAATAGATTCGCTTGGATGCGTACCACGTTTTCCGGTGTCCTTGCAAAATTTCTATTTCACTGTACTATTCTATTTATCTATTTTTCTTCTTTTTTTTCTTTTTTTATATTATTTTATCATTTATTTTTGTTCAAACGTTATTCACATTTGTCAATTTTTAAATTGTTCGTTTTTGTTTTAAATGTTGTAATTCGACATAATTTTTATTTTGATATAAAATAAAATATTTTATATAAGTTTCTCGAATATGGTGTATGCAATTAATTAAAATTAACAATAAATAAAATAAATTCGGTATAATTTTTATTTTAATATAAAAAAAGTATTTTATAGGTTTTTCGAATATGGTGTATGCAATGAAATAAAATTAACAATAAAAATATTAAAAATAAATAAAACAAATTCAGTATAAATTTTATTTCAGTATAAAATAAAATATTTTATACGTTTCTCGATTTTCAGGTAGTCATAAACAATTGAATTTGATAAATCTAACCTCTCATCGATCTCACGTATTGTTATTTACCGGTTTGCATCAACTAATGCCAAAATTGTGTCAAATAAAAACAAAATTACTTTTTCAAACAACCAAATAAAATATGAAAAATCTTTAACGAGATAAACTTCCTGAATAAAAGTTTTTTTTACTTTTTCTTCTTTTAAAATTCCCGCGCTTTTACTATAATTTCTCACACGATATCATTTTGGTATCTTATATTATTATCCCTATTATTATCCTTGGTTAACAAAGTAGATATATAATCAGAGAAAATTCTGCTCATCGTTGCTAGATGCCAGCAGAGTCTAATGTTCGTACGTGCTGCTCTCTGCAGGACATTGTTTCAACATCTTCGTTCTATTTACTCGGATGATCATCTTAATATCATCTTTACAAAGAAACAAAACAACATATAAATTTATGTCAATTAATTTTGAATTGTATTATTCAAATAACTGTAAAAATAACAAACAAAAAATGGCAAATGAATTCTCAATAATTCTGTTGAAAAAAAAAAACAACAAGTTTTTTAACAATATGTTGACAAATTTTTTAGGTTACAAGTTTAGAGAATCCTTACGTTCAATCGATCATAAAATTTCAATCAATAAAAGTGATAAAAAATATTAATAATTATAAAAATTTAAATGGTAAAAAATTATTGGTTTTTTTAGGTTATAAATTTTCAAAATTCCCGCGTTTAAATGGTCATGCAATTTCGATCAATTGAAAGTAATAATTAATAATAATAATTATAAAAATTAAAATATTACGATGAAAAAAGACATATTTTCTAATAATAATAATAATAATTTATAATAATTAAAATTTATTAATTAACTTTACTTAATATAATAATAATAATATTAATTATTATAAAAATTAAAATGTTGAAAAATTACTATATTTGTTTTTTAAGGTTATAAATTTTCAAAATTCCCGCGTTCAATCAATCATAAAATTTCGATCAATTGAAAATAATAATTAATAATACTAATAATAATAATAATAATAATTGTTAATAATAAAAATTTATTAATTAACTTCACTTAATATAATAATAATAATTAAAAGAACAAATAATTTCTAACAAGTTTAAAATGTATTTATTTATTAAACGAAAAGAGGTCTATCGATTTTTTTCTAGCCATAAATGTGTTGTATCAGTTCAACCAATAATTCCCCACGCCCTTTGTCATCTCGACCTTTTATTCCCTTAACCCTCACTTCCTCCCCTCTTCCTTTTCCTATCACTCTACCTTTTCCACATTATTAACCAATAATTAGGTAAAGTGTTCTCATATTAATCGTTGTGATGCTTTATTTTCTACAACGTTAAACAAAACTTAACAAAACACTTTAAATATTTTTTTTTTTTTTAAATAAATTATTATATTCTCCAATTTTTAACAATTATATTAAAAATAACATCAAGTTTTAAACAATAACGTGAAAATACTGTATAATTTCATTAATATAGTAGTCAAATTTTTTGTTTGCTTGTAAATGTTGAACGTGTTTTTACATCCATTTTGATTATTAGAGATTTTTATTGTTTTTTCTTTTTTTATTGAATATATAGTTTTGTTCATTTAATTATCTTACGGTTGTCCACTTATTAATTTATCTTTTATTAAATGGTCCACTTATTAATTTAGTTGTCGTTTTTCTCTTTTTACTGTATAAATATTTGAAACATTTGAAAATATAAAAGCATTCGAAAAATTTCATCTTATTTGATTTATTTACATCAACATTATTTTTTATTATTATTAATAATTTTATTTTTATATAAATCTTTGATTCATGTATTAATACAGTATTTTATTTTTTATCAACATTGTTATATTACCTTTGCAAATTTTTTACATAGAAAAATTAGACTTCAATTAGAAAATGAGGTTAGTTTTTATTTTCATCAATATTGAGAAATCAATTAGAAAAAAAACTCTTAATCAATCGTATATGTAATTAATATTATGAGATGAAAGTAATATGTATGTGAACGTATGTGCGTGTATTAAACAAACATTTAATTATTAACATCAACATTATTTTTTATTATTATTGATATTTTTATTTTTATATGAATTTTATTATTAAATGAATAAAATATTATATGAATCTTTGATACATTTAGTGATATAATATTTGTAATTGAGTTATAATTCCCGCCGCGAATATTATTAAGGCCCACCGTAGCGAGTCGCCACAGTCGATGGACGCTAAGCCCTTTGTGAAGGTAGAACTATTGTTCTATCACGTGTTCTTTTTGTTTACGGAGGGTAGAGGTAAGGAGTACCATCTCTTATGGGAGAAAATGTGAAAAAGTGTCCAGCGTTTTTTTCTATAAATAATAGTTCAGAAACCTTCCAGAATGGCGCTGGTATAGACAAAAGGTATGGTATGAATGTAGCAATTGTAAACGAATTGAAGTATGCCGAGTTATGTAATAATGTGGTAAATATAAACTTAAAGAATTATTATGAGAAAACGTGTAACTAGAATGATTTTATTTCGTAAACTGTTAATAGTACGTTTATTGATTTTTTATCATTTAATTTTATGAAAAAGTATGTGAATAACAAAATAGTTATGGGGTAAAGTTTGCGTTGTAAAATTTGTGTTCCATGTTTATTTCTCAATCCTACTCTAATAATATTTGGCGCATTCTTTAAAATTTACCCTGATGCTACTGTGGCGCCACCCTAATTGAATGCATTTCGATGGACACTTTTCATATACACAGATGTTACTCCTTACATCTACTCTCTAGGGACCATATAGGAGGGACGCGCCATGTACATTGCTAGGCTGAAAATGTGGGGGGACAGCTTCCGTTGCAACGCGCAGCCATGTTCATCTTTAGTATGTATTAACGGCTGTGATTAGTTTAAGTTTGGAATACTTATAGTTTTTATTGTGATGTTTATATTTAATTGTTTTGTTGTTTTTTTTTAGTAGTTTTCTATAAGTGTAAGTTTAATTTACTCATTTAATAATTACAAGTATAAATGTACAAACCTAACTTATAACTTATCGTTTGAATCATTTGCGCGCAATCACGTGACTACACAAGTTCCTGTCCCCCAGCAATGTACATAGCGCGTCCCTCCTATAGGGTCCCTACTACCCTCCATAGGCCCGCCGTAGCGAGTCGTCACAGTCGATGAATGCTGGGCCCTTCGTGCTTTATTATTTTTCTACCACGTGTTCGTTTTATTATAGAAGCATCCTATACACCGATCTAGTCGTGGTTTCTGTGTTAATTAAGTGCAATCATATTTATCTTATTATAACCTTATATAATTATCAAGAATAAAGTATATATATATATATATTCATATACACGTGATTTACTCTAACCCTGCTGCCTCAATAAGGTTATGGGCCCAAGTATTGTATTATTTTGAGGTTAGAGTTGAAAACAAAGTTTCACAGAGACACGTGCAGAATGGCGAGCATTTCGAAGGCCGGAAAAGTAGACTGTTGGAATGAAAATAATTACAGAACATGGAAGTTCTTGACAACAATGTATTTGATTCAAAAGGCCCTATGGCCTTACGTAAATGGGGATGAAAAGCTCGAAGAAAATACCTCGCAGGATGAGAAAAAGGTATTTGATTGCAAAGTCGAAAGTTCTATAGCATTAGCCGTTGAACCAGATCAACAAATACACATAGTGGACTGTAAAACAGTAGCACAGCTGTGCACAAGTGTGCTTCAGCAAGTATATGAGCTAAAATCTAGACAAAGAATTATACAGCTCAAGCGAGAATTTGTCAGACTTCGTTTGAGGGAAAATGAGACGATGGCCTCATATTTATCAAGAGTGAAAATAATTGCAGACTACCTAAAGGATGCTGGATCAGAAATAAATGATGAGGATGTGGCTTATGCGATGCTCTCAGGACTGCCAGATTCTTATGATGCGCTAGCAATGTCCTTGGCCAATTTAGAAGATGCTAAGTTCAATTCAAATGAAATAAAAAAAGCATTGCTGATGGAATATGAAAGGCGCATGTCAAAAGACCAAGATCAGAACCGTCAAAGAGGTGAGGCATCAGCAAACCAGATAGGTAAGGGCAATAGCTACACATCTAACAAGAAAACAGATAAGAAATGTTTTAATTGTGGTAAGCCTGGTCATTTTGCACACCAATGTAAAATGAAAAAAGGCAGATAATAGTCAGGGACACCGTCAGGAGAAAGGATCATTTGTACTATCAATTGAAAATCATGTTACATTGGAAGATGCATAGTTAATTGATAGTGCAGCAACCGATCATGTGTGCAAAAATAAAGACTGGTTTCAGAATTTCAGGCAGATTAATTCAGAACTAATTGGTACAGCTGAAACAATACTTAGAAAGGATGAAACAACCCTAACAGCAGAAGGAGTTGGAGATGTTAAATTGCACACGAGAGAAAATTCCATTGACTATGAGATAACGCTACAAAATGTTTATTATGTCCCCAGGTGCCGCAGAAATCTTTTATCAGTGGCACAAATAGAAAGAAAAGGACAACTGGTTACATTCAATGAAGGAATGGCAAAAATGATAAATAAATGTACGAAAAACACTGTTGCTACTGCTCGTTGAGAGGATAACTTGTATGTTTTACAGGAAAATGTGACGAAACAGACATTTGTCAAAAGAGAACTCCATTTAGTAATCCTAAATGAACCAGGAATGTGGTTCATCACAGATTCTACCACATAAATAATAGAATTATTTCTGAACTAGCACAGAAGAATTACGTGTATAGATTGGATGACAAAACAGCGAATGTAAAACAATGTCACGGATGCTGTTTGGGAAAGTCGACAAAAGCACCAATCAAAAGGTCATCTTCCAAAACGATGGAATTACTTCACACAAACGTTTGTGAACCGATGCCGGTGACGTCAAATGGAGGTTCAGTATATTTTTTGACTGTTATAGACGATTATTCACGGCAAATAGATGTAATGTTTTTAAGATCAAAGGACGAAGTAGTGGGCAAACTGAAAGAACACATAATCAGAATTGAAAATCAAAAGGAACGGAAAGTCAAACGATTTAGATCCGATAACTGTTTGAAATACTGCAAGAGAGAGCTTAGAGAATTCTTTACTGAACGAGGGATTATGCATGAGAGGACATGTGTCGAAACTCCTCAGATGAACGGGGTAGCAGAAAGGGCTCAATGTTTAGATCAATGCTATCCTCAACGAAATTACCTCAGACATTTTGGGCCGAAGCTGTAGCGGCAGCTGTATATGGGCGCAACAGGATTGTACACAGCAATGTACAGGGAGGTAAACCAGAGGGAATTTGGTTAAAAAAAAATCAAGTGTCAAGCACTTAAAGGTATTTGGGTGCTTAGCGTATGCTCATCTTCCCAGTCAAGGTAGAATAAAGTTAGACCCACGTGCACAAACCCGCATATTTGTCAGGTATTCGTTGGGATTTTGGGTTTTCGGCTATGGGATCCAATAGTAAAGGATGTAATACATACAAAGCACGTGAAGTTTGATGAAAGTATGGTGGGATTCGAATATTTCAACGGGAATACTACCTTTCACTTTCAGTTTCAGAATAGGAACAGGGATCTAACAAAGAATGCAACAAATTTGAGTCAACAATTCGAGGAATCATCAAGTGAACGATCGAGTGATGAAGAAACGGATGTTGATGCGCCAGATAATAGCCCTGAAGCTGACTCCCATAAGGAAACTGTGAGTACGCAGATAGTGGAGGAGGAAGATAGTTCAGTACCCAAAAGAAAGATTGGTAGGCCTAAGAAAACGATACGAAATTCGTACGGACGAAAGGGTAAATCGAAAGAAGCAATAGAATTGAATTTGATCGAAATCGTAGAACCGAATAGTATAAATGAAGCTCCTTTAGTCACCATAAGGGAGACCATTGGGAAACAGCCATTAATGAAGAAATAGAAAATTTGGAAAGATTGGAAACATGACAGAACACAGAATTACCCAAAGGAAAAACAGATGATGCAGAATTTCAAAACTCAATGGATATTTTGGTGTTTCTTGAAGAAGATATATTTTTTTTATTTTTCTTCTTTTGTTGTTGTTGTTGTTGTTTTTTTTTCTTTTTTCGTTTCAATAATCATATTTGCAAAATTTTCTTCGAAAATAATACATTTTTCGTTCTTACGTTCGTTCTAATTTATTTTACTTCTAGTTAGATTTTTTTTCTTCATTTTTTTTTTTTCGCAACCATTGCAAAACTCGTTTTCCTTTGTACGAGTTGTTCGTACCTCGGTGCGAATTAGGTTTACCCGTAGATGCAAATTATTATCAACCTGTACACGACTCTCTTTGCATTACTTAGGTTAGACTGAGTGAATATGTATTATAGAAGATCCAACGAAAATGAAATATATATAACACGTGTCTATGTTAATCGTTGAATTTTAAATAATATTTCATTCATTGTACAATTGTTTTAACAATTAAAATAATATCGATTGTCATTCATTTTTAAAAAGTGTCCAGAAAGAAAGATGTATTAAATCAACAGTAATTTTAATTATTATATTCATTTCTTTTTATTTTTTCATACGAATCCAGAAGACAAATATAATTATTTATTAACATTTAAACGAATGTTCACGAAATTTCTACTGTTTGTACAATTATTTAACAATTATATTGATAGCAATTCATTCTTGAACATTTTTCCAGAATAAAACACATATCAAATCAACAATAATTTTTATTTTAATATTTAGTTTTGAATTTTAATTTTATTTCTTTTTTTTTGTCATACAAATCGAGAAGATAAATATAATTATTTATTAATAAATGACCGTTCACATAATTTATCCTGTTCGTGTAATTATTTAAGAATTATATCAATTGCAATTGATTTTTTAAAATCTTTTCAGAAAAAAAAGAACACGAGTCAAATCAACAATAATGTTCATTTTATTATTTATTTTTTTTGTTCGTAGTTATTTTAAAAATTAACTTAATAATTGATATTAATTATAATGTTAATAAATATATATATATATATTATTTTTAGAGATTGTCTAGATTTATCTGTTTTTCATTTTTAAACGAATAAATCATCTTTATTTGTATATTAAACATAGAATTATATTTACAATTTAAATATATTTACAATTTCTTTAAATAATATTTGAAATAATATAATAATTTTCTAAAAAACAAAAAGTTTCATAAAGAACGAATTTAAATTTAATAAAATTATTATTTTTATTATTATATTATTTTTTTTAATGATTTATGAATAATTATGTATTTACGAACGTTTTTATATTTTCAAAAATATTGTTCAAAAACAAATTGTAGATAAATAAAATGTTTTCATTTTCTTCTCGTTTAACTTTGATATAAAAGTATATACAAATTAATAATAATAAAGTAAAAAAAAAAATAATAAAATAATAAAATGAAGAAATAAAAGGCAATAAAATAAAAATAATACTAAAATAACAAAATAATAACATAAAAAAAAAAAAAATAAGGAATAAGAAAATAAAATATGAAAAATAATTAAATAATAATAGTAAAGTAATAAAATAATAAAATAAAGAAATAAAATGCAATAAATTAAAAAAATACTAAAATACAAAATAAAAAAATAAAAAAAATATAAAAATAAATAATAATAATTAATAATAAAATAACAAAATAATAACATTAAAAAAAAAAAAAATAAGGAATAAGAAAATAAAATAAGTAGAATAAATAAATAATAATATAGTAAGAAAATAATAAAATAATAAAATAAAGAAATAAAATGCAATAAAATAAAAAAAAATACTAAAATACAAAATAATAAAATAAAAATAAATAGATAATAAAATAACAAAATAAAATAAGAATCATAAATAAATAAATAATAATAGTGTTATAAAATAAAAATAAAAAAATTTTAAATAATAAAAGAAAAAAGAAAAATAAATAAATAAATAATAATAAAATAATTAAATATTAAAATAAAAAATCTCTATATTTATATCATTATTATAAAAACGTGTGTATATAAGAACGTGTAACATTTGAAATATCTTTCACACCTAATTTCTCACGGGTTTTTACTTGCACACACACACACACACACACACACGAAAAATCACACATACCAACACTCACTCATATACACGGTCTCGCATTAGAAATGATATTTTTTATTTAATACTAAACGATTAATAAAAGCAGTCAATGACATGTGAATGTTATGATTTTACGAAACGATACATCGATCATATTTCTTGTGCTTTTTTATTATTATTATTATCGTTATTATTATTATTATTTTTTATTAAATCAACTCGCGTAAATTAACTTACTTATCATGATATAAATTTAGATACCTGATCAATTGAATATTCATGATATTGTTCGCAACGAGTTATTACCCATATCGAATAAAAATTTTTATTTGGTTTTTTTTTTCTTTTTTTCTTTTTTTCGTTTTTTTTTTTTTTGTATTTCTCTTCTTCTTCTTCTTCTTCTTCTTTTTCTTTTTTCTTCTTTACTTGTCGTAAGCAGAAAAAGCAAAAAAATTGCAAAATTCGAGAGAAACCGAATTGCATTAAATGCTAAACGTATCTGACACAAAACCGGTCAAATGACTGACTGACTGGTTTCCTAGAATTCCATTTTTAACTTTTTTTATTTTTTTTTTTTATTCCACCTTAATGCCTTAAATGTTAATTTAGAAAAATTTTAAACGTTGATTTTTTATCATTTAAACGCGATCGTATCGATATACGATTATTGTTGTTCGATATTATTATTTATTTATGTTATTTTTTTTCAAAAATAATTAAATAAATATTTTTTAATAACAACAAAAATTTTTTTATTTTAAATATTTACATAAATATTTATCAATAATAAAAACCAAAACATCTGGTTATTTTTTTAATAAATATTTATCAATTTTAATAAAAACATTTTGTCATTTTTGTTATTAATTTATTTATTATTTTCTTAATTATATTTTAAGTTATTTTAATTAATATTTTATTAATAATATTTTAATTCATTTTATTTAACTTTAATTTAATTAATATATAATAATAACGACAAAATTTGGTTATTTTTTTATAACATTTTAATAAATATTTATCAATAATAATAAAAACATTTTGTTATTTTTGTTTTTAATTTAATTACTATTTTACTAATTATATTTTAATTAATTTTATTTAATTTTAATTTAATTAATATATATAATAATAATAACCACAAAGTTTTGTTATTTTTTTTTAAGCATTTCAATAAATATTTATCAATAATAATAAAAACATTTTTTTATTTTGGTTTTTAATTTTATTACTATTTTACTAATTATATTTTAATTTATTTTATTTAATTTTAATTTAATTAACATATATAATAATAATAACTACAAAATTTTGCTATGTTTGTTTTTAATTTAATTATTATTTCATTAATAATATTTTAATTTAATTTAATAAATATTTTATTAATAATATTTTAATTTATTTTATTTAACTTTTATTTAATTAACATATAATATTAATAATGAAAAAATTTGGTTATTTTTTTTTTTAAATTAAATAATTATCTTTCAATAATAATAACAACAAAATTTTGTTTTTATTTTTTGAAAAATAAAATAAACACATCAATAATAATAAAAACATTTTGTAATTTTTTTTGAAATTTAATTATTATTTCATTAAAAATATTTTAATTTATTTTATTTAATATTTTATAATTAATATTTTTATTTTGTTTTATTTAATTTTAGTTTAATTAATATATATAGTAATAATAATAACAACAATATTTTGTTATTTTTGTTATAACATTTAAATAAATATTAATCAATAAAAATAAGAACAAAATTTTATTATTTTGTTTATTGAAGTAAATAAATAAACATAAATGATAAAAACTATATTTTGTTATTTTTTTCCAAAAAATATTAAATAAATATTATTTATCAATAAAAAAAACCAAAAAATCTTGTTATTTTTTTTTTTATAACATGTAAATAAATATTTATCAATAAAAATAACAACAAAATATTTATCATTCTGTTTTTTAAATTAAATAAATAAACATCAATGGATAAAAACAATATTTTGTTATTTTTTTCTAAAAATAATAAATAATTATTTATCAATAATAATAACAACAAAATTTCTTTTATCATTTTTTCAAAAATTAAATTAATATTTAATAATAATAACAACAACAATAATATTGTGTATAATAAAAACGTTTTCATTTTATTTTATTTTAATTCTTTTTTCTTCTAAATTTCAAAAATCAATTGCATTTGTGTTATTTGTAATTACTTGCAAACTTCGATCTCTTTTATGATAAAAATCTCGGAGATTTATGTCTGAGAACTTTTAAATCACACACCCGACTGATTATAGAAATTTTTTTGTTTTTTTTTTGTTTTTTTTCAAATAAGTTTTCATAAATTGTCGTCTAGTTAGAGAATTAATGTTGAATATGTAAAACGTTCATTCGTATTTATCTCAAGTAATATCTCATATTTTTCTAATGACATATTTCAAAGCTCATGTCGTGTAAATTATTATTTAAATGATACAAATATGAGATTTTATCGTAATCCTATTCAACACAGGGAGTGTGTTATAAATTGCTTCATTGAATTCTTTTTCCTTTTTTTCTCTCATATTATTTCACTTTATTTCTCTTATTTTCTTATTTATTATTCGAAAGTAATGACATAATGATAAATAATAATTTACACATATTATCTCATATTCTTGTTATATATCAATATATCAATTGTATAATATATTTTCATAATATATTAATAATAGTATCATTATTATTAAAGTTTTTTAGAATAATATTATTATTGTTTAAATATTCGATAAATTATTATAATATAATATAAGTATAATTCAATTAATTTAATTACTTAGTATAATTAATTTATTATTAATGTATTCAATATTCAAATATAATTGTATTCAAAAATTATTTAAAAATATCATTCAATAAATTATTAATATTATTCAAATCTTTTTAAATTATTACAATTATTTAAATTAATATAATAATTAGTAATAATTAAATATATAATCATTATTATTACAATTATTGTAATATTATTATTGTTTAAATATTAGATTAATTATTATAATATAACATAATTAAATCATAATTAATGTATTTAATTACATTACAGTAATTTATTATAATTGTATTCATTACTTAAAATGTAATTGTATTCAAAAATTATTTTAAAAAATACCATTCAATTAATTATTAATATTATTCAAATCTTATTAAATTATTACAATTATTTAAATTAATATAATAATTAATAATAATTAAATATATAATCATTATTATTACAATTATTGTAATATTATTATTGTTTAAATATTGGATTAATTATTATACTGTAACATGTTTAAATTTTAATTAATGTATTTAATTACATTACAGTAATTTATTATAATTGTATTCATTACTTAAAATGTAATTGTATTCAAAAATTATTTTAAAAAATATCATTCAATTAATTATTAATATTATTCAAATCTTATTAAATTATTACAATTATTTAAGAGTATTCCATTAATTATTATAATATAATATGAGTATATTACAATTAATTTAATTACTTAGTATAATTAATTTATTATTAATGTATTCAATATTCAAATATAATTGTATTCAAAAATTATTTAAAAATATCATTCAATTAATTATTAATATTATTCAAATCTTTTTAAATTATTACAATTATTTAAATTAATATAATAATTAGTAATAATTAAATATAGAATTATTATTATTAGAATTATTCATAATATTATTATTATTATTATTATTATTATTATTATTATTATTGAAATATTCGATTAATTATTTTAATATAACTTAATTAAATTCCAATTAATGTACAATACATTAATTTATTATTAATGTATTCAATATTCAAATATAATTGTATTCAAAAATTATTTAAAAATATCATTCAATATATTATTAATATTATTAAAATCCTATTAAAAGAAAGGAGAGGAGGAAAGAAAGGAGAGGAGGAAAGAAAGGAGAGGAAGAAGGAAGGAGAGGAAGAAGGAAGGAGAGGAAGAAGGAAGGAGAGGAAGAAGGAAGGAGAGGAAGAAGGAAGGAAGGAGAGGAAGAAGGAAGGAAGGAGAGGAAGAAGGAAGGAAGGAGAGGAAGAAGGAAGGAAGGAGAGGAAGAAGGAAGGAAGGAGAGGAAGAAGGAAGGAAGGAGAGGAAGAAGGAAGGAAGGAGAGGAAGAAGGAAGGAAGGAGAGGAAGAAGGAAGGAAGGAAGGAGAGGAAGAAGGAAGGAGAGAGGAAGAAGGAAGGAGAGAGGAAGAAGGAAGGAGAGAGGAAGAAGGAAGGAGAGAGGAAGAAGGAAGGAGAGGAAGAAGGAAGGAGAGGAAGAAGGAAGGAGAGGAAGAAGGAAGGAAGGAGAGGAAGAAGGAAGGAAGGAGAGGAAGAAGGAAGGAAGGAGAGGAAGAAGGAAGGAAGGAGAGGAAGAAGGAAGGAAGGAGAGGAAGAAGGAAGGAAGGAGAGGAAGAAGGAAGGAAGGAGAGGAAGAAGGAAGGAAGGAGAGGAAGAAGGAAGGAAGGAGAGGAAGAAGGAAGGAAGGAGAGGAAGAAGGAAGGAAGGAAGGAGAGGAAGAAGGAAGGAGAGAGGAAGAAGGAAGGAGAGAGGAAGAAGGAAGGAGAGAGGAAGAAGGAAGGAGAGAGGAAGAAGGAAGGAGAGGAAGAAGGAAGGAGAGGAAGAAAGAGAGAAGAAGGCTTTGGAAAAAAAAAAGGGAAAAAGTGTTTTAGTAGAGGAGATGTGTGAGGTGGCAAGGTCTTTGAGAGGATAGCGAGGAGAAAAGAATAGGAAAAATAAAGTAGTATGTAGCAAGGAGGCTATGTTAAAAACCCGCGAGGGTTGACATGAGAATAAAGTGTATCTGTATCTATCTGTATCTATTAAAATCCTATTAAATTATTACAATTATTTAAATTAATATAATAATTAGTAATAATTAAATATAGAATCATTATTATTAGAATTATTCATAATATTATTATTATTATTGAAATATTTAATTAATTATTTTAATATAACATTATTATATTTCAATTATTGTAATTAATAAATTAGATTAATTTATTATTAATATATTAAATAATAAAATATAATTCAATTAAAATATTATTTAAAAATTCCATTAATTTCATAAAAATATTATTAAAATCTTTTCATAATGTTACTATTATTTAAATTAATATATATATATATTTAATAATTAAAAATAGAAAATATTATCTATAAATAAAAAACATTAAATATATATCTGTAGTTAAATATAGAAATAATTAAAATAAAACACTAAATATACAATAAAAAATTTCATATAAAAAAAAAAATAAAATAAAATATAGAAAATATAGTTTATATAATTAATAAAAATTACATAAATATATCCACAAATTAATAAAAACAAAAAATAATAGGAAAAAAATAATAAATATGCAATATTAAAATCTATGATCAAATATAGAAAAATTAAATAGAATATAGAAAATATAATCTATATAATTAAATAAAATTAAATCTATATAACCCTAATTATTATTATAAAAATAATTAAAAAAATAAAATTAAATATACAATATTCAAATCTTTGATCAAATATAGAAAAATTCAATAATTAATATTCCTATAATACAATTATAATAATAATTAATTGTATAATAATATAATTTTAATAACATACAATTGTAATAATAATAATACCAATTATATTAATAATTAAATATATTAAATTAATTTCATTAATTTTTTAATATTTATCATTTATTATATATATATATATATATATATATATATATATATATTTTTTCTTATATATTATATTAATTTATATTATTATGTTACTTTATCATAACTTATATTTATATATTACAATAATAATAATAATAATAATAATAATAATAATTGTAATAATTGTATATGCAGGTGTATGAAAAATAAAAAGTAAAGTAAACTAAAAAAATAAAAGGTAATAAGTTAAAAATTGAAATAAAAGAAAGTACGTGTGTAACGTGTATATTATTATCTTTGATTAGTTTTGATTAAAAGAAAATAGAAATAAAAAAAAAAAAAAAAAAAAAAAAAAAAAAAACAATGTTTGAAAAGCTTGTATTTTGATTAGAACGAACGATATGAAGGAAACTGGATCAGAGTAATCGATAAATATCGATCGTTAACCGATATTGCATACTCGCAATTCCAAACAGTAATTACAGTTTGAAAGATAGACGTGACTTAATAGTAATTTAAATCAGTATTATGACATCATTTATTGCTATATTAAAGAAAAATGTTACTTTTACTTTTCTCTAATCATTTTCTAAATCGATTCGTTACTCTTATGCATGTGTGGGTTGCTTTTTTTCTCCTCTTTTTTTTCTTTGTTTTTTTTTTTTTTTGGTTTTTTCTTACAAAACTAAGGAGTATCATTAAAAAGGATTTTTTCTATTTTTTCTTTTAATTTTATTTCATTTTTTTTTTTTTTCGTTTTTTGCTTCGTTTACTTTTGACCAATCGTTGATTAAATCAAACATTCCGCGTATTTGACAATTATGAAAATACCATAATAAATCGTTGAATAAATGTTAGGTATACATACACACGAGAAACAAAAACAGAACAAAAAAGAAATAAGAGAAAAAGAATAAGAACATTTATGGAGAATGATAAATAACTTAATTAAACGTGTTCTATTGAATTAAGTAAAATCCGATTACCGTTTCACATTTCATAAAAATGATTTATGATTTATTATTAACTAGGAGTGCCCCGCTACGCGTTGCTGTGTGCTCACAATCAGTCTGATACACACGTCTTTTAAGTCAACGAATTAGGGACCCTGTAGGAGGGACGCGCCAAAGAATTTTGGGGGACAGGAAGTTATGTAGTCACGTGATTGCGCGCGAATGAATCAAACATTTTAAATAGTATAAAAGTTGTATATAGTAATAGTGAATAATGTAGGAGAGTAGAGTGGTGAATTGGTTTGAAAAAATTATCAAATAATGAATTGCATCAAATACAGAAAAAAAAATGAACCATATTTAATGATAATGAAAAAATTTATATTAAAATAGAATAGGTTACACAAGAAAATTATTATAAATTCAAAAAGAAAGATTCAATTAAATTTGATTTGATAAAAGGCATTACAGTATTTTGAAATTTCAAAACAACTTGTAGGAATTTATACAATTTTGATAAATACAATTATCTACTATATATATATTATATTTGCAATTATTTTAATCATTCGTACAATTTGTTTTTAATTTCCAATATTAATAAATCAGCTAGGATTCCTGGGTATTATATCTTCATAACTAACCACAGCCGTTATTTAAACATACTAAAGATAAACATGGCTGTGCGTTGCATCGGAAGCTGTCCCCCAAAATTTTCAGCTAATAGCAACCCCAGCAATATGTATGGCGCATCCCTCCTACAGTGTCTCTACAACGAATTACTTTATACCGCCATCTGTAAGAATCTTATCGAACTAACAGAGATAATCATGACTCTTTGTTAATAAACAAATAATTCGCGATTAATAAAATAATCTTGCGATTATAAATTGAGATATAAACAATCCTATCTTTCAAGTTGGATAAAACTGCACACAGTGTGCAAAATTTGATTAATATCTGTTTAGTAGTTTAGGAGTTCATTGCGGACAAACAACGTGATACGTAATTTATATATATTAAGATAGATTGATTAGAATAGAGTTTTTTTTTTTTATAATTTTAGAAAATGTATTAATTGATTATTTTACCTATAAAATTTCTTTTTATTTAATATAAAATTAAATTAAAAAATACAATATAAAAAAGAATATATATAAAATTTATATGAAAGGAAATATATTATACTAAAATTTATTTAAAAAAAACTTGATTTGAATAAAAATATTCTTATGACATTTTATTGTCATCTTAATCTTATTGTCATTGTCATTTTATGATAATTTGAATAAACAAATTAATTATTATAATTAAATTCTCTTTTACTAGACTATATCAACATAAAAATATTAATAATAATAATAATAATAATAGTAATTTATCACCTAATAGAAAACAACCTTCCTTCCTCTTCCCTTGAAACAGTCCATCAGTAATTTAAACTTACCTGAAACAAAACCAAACAACAAATATTTCAATGATCAAATTCGAATTAAATAACAAACAACAAACATTAATATATATATATATAAAAAAGAAATATTTTATTTGGAATATAAAAAAAAAAAAAAAATTCTTTTCAACAAATTAAGTCTTTGAAATATCCATTCTCACTTTCATTTTTAAAGATCAAAGGAGTCTTCACAAGCGAAAATAAAATGAAACAAAAATCATATGACGTCAATTAAACGTAAGAAAAATGAATGAATGAAAGAACGTTTGACCTTCGAAGTTCTAAATTTTTAAAAAAATAAATACACTAAAATACTCTCTCTCTCTCTTACTCTATTTCTCTCTCTCTCTTTTTCCTATAATCTCAAATATTAAATGTCGTCAAATAATTATCATACAGGATGTGAGACCAAAATAATTAATTTATTATACAAATAAATTATTCATTTATTTTATCTAATTAATCCTTATTTTATTTTATTGTATATTTTATTAATATATTGTTAATTAATAATTTTTTGTTATAAGTGGTGTAGTATATTTTTATACTATGTTATATTTAATACCTATGATTATCTAAAGAAATATTTATATTCATATGTGTGCGTGTATGTGAATGATATTTTTATGATTATCTCGAAGAAATGTTAATAAACAATATTATAATTTTATTTTGTATATATATGTATATATTAGGGGTGTCCCGTCACGTGTTGCTGTGGCTCACAATCAGTCCGATACATACGTCTTTAAGTACACGAGTTTCCTTATACCGCCATCTGTTAGAATGATATAAATTATCCTATTTTTCAAGTTGAATGAAACTGCACACAGTGTGCAAAATTTTATCAAAATCAGTTCAGTAGTTTAGGAGTCCATTGCGGACAAACAACGTGACACGTAATTTATATATATTAAGATGTGCAACAACATATTACTTTCACTACAATGGTATAATATTTTCTATATTTTCTATATTCAATTATATTTCTTTATACTATTGTATATTTAATTGATGTAATAATATATATTTATATTTTTGTACTATAATACAAATTTTAGAACTAAATATATCAATTAGTATTTTTGAAACAATTCTAATTTCTTACATTCTTAATTTATTATATATGTATATTAAAGTAATATATCTTTTTATTATACATTATTAATCCTATGCAATAATAACACATATATCTTTATATATTTACAATAAAAATGTTTTTTTTACTAATATTCTAGTATTTTATCAAATTTCTATATTAAATTATATCTTTTAATTTTATTTAATTATTTCGATACAATAATAATGTATCTATCTTTCTGTATTAACAAAAACAAATTTTAATAAAATATGCTTTAACAAATTTCCTTCTCTTATGTTTTATTTATCTTAATATATATAAATTACGTGTCACGTTGTTTGTCCGCAATAGACTCCTAAACTACTGAACCAATTTTAATCAAATTTTGCACACTGTGTGCAGTTTCATTCAACTTAAAAGATAGAATAGTTTATATCTCAATTTATAATCGCAAGATTATTTTATTAATCGCGAATTATTTGTTTATTAACAAAGAGTCATGACTATCTCTGTTAGTTCGATAAGATTCTAACAGATGGCGGTATAAGGTAATTCGTTGACTTAAAGACGTGTGTATCGGACTGATTATAAGCCACAGCAACGCGTGGCGGGGCACCCCTAGCATATTTTAAGTTCTATATATTTATAATATATATTCATCTGTTGATATTTATACAACATAAATTTTAAAAGAAATTGTTTTAACTAATAATTCTAAAATAATTTCATTTTTTAATTGAGATATCAAACTTATATTACTTTATTATATTTATTTAATTTATAATATATATTCATCTTCTTTTTTTTCTATTTGCAAGAAAAATTTTCAAAGAAAATATTTTAACCAATTATTCACAAACAATTTCATTTCCTTCTTCTTGAAATATTAAATTATACTAATTTATATTATATTTATTTAATTCTATATATATATTAATCTTTCTGTATGAACAATACACAAACTTTAACAAAATAAATTTAAAAAGAAACATGTTCCAATGGTATGTGAAAGAAAATAAACGATTAGATCGATTCTGATCGATTTATGAATAAATAAAAAGAAAGAAACAGATAGAGAGAGAGAGAGAGAGAGAGAGTGTGTGTGTGGGTGATTGAGGGTAGTAAAGATGAAAAGAGAGAGAAATAGTCGGAAGAAGAACTACTTCTCTATATTTACTAAACCACGAAAAGAGCAAAACAGAAAGAGAAAGAGAAAGAGAAAGAGAGAAAGAGAGAGATGTTCATGACGTCACAGTCCAAAGGTCTGACGTTCTCCTGGTGTCATTCGGTGCTGTTTTATTTCTGCACGAAGCTCTGCTACTAACGTAAGACAAAGACAGAGATAATCAAAAAGAAAGAGTAAGAGAGAAAGAGAGAGAAAGAGAGAGAAAGAGAGAGAGAGAGAGAGGGGGGTTTGGTAGAAGCGTAGCATTAAGGTCGCAACGTACTATACTAACTATTATTAGAAAACTTATCCCACGTTTGACCATTTCCCTTTTAGAAACCCCGTCGGTAATGATCGAACCAATGAATCATCGAGAATAGTTGACAACAGAAGAAAATAATGTAATTATTAAATTAATACGATAAGTATTCAAACAATAATTTTAATATAACTTATAAATCGTTTGATTTCAATGTATCGAAAAAGATTGACAACAAAAAAAGTATTTACGTATTAAACGCTAATGCAGCAAAATTCCGCTAATGCGCCGTAAAACTTGTTGCGACCGTATAAACCGTAAATTGTTACGGCAAACCGTAAAATTGTTGGGACAAATCATAGAATAAAAAACTTTATTTAAAATCGAAACACTTTGAAAATTCGCAACATTTTATTTATAAAAAGTAGTTAATCGAATTTTGGTGGAAAATGGGGCCGATATAGAATTTAAGATAGATTCAAAACATTCTCTATTTTCTTTCACCTCATGCTGTCGCCAAAACCCTGACGAAACCCTGACGAAACCCTGACGGTTGCTGTGTGCAAACAACAAGGTTGTTGTGTGCGAACAACAAGATTGCTCTTTATTGGCGCATTAGCAGAATTTTTGTTGCAGTGGCGTTAATACGTAAGTACCACAAAAAATAATTTAATTAATAAATTAATAGGATAAACATTTGAACAATAATTTTAATATAACTTATAAATCGTTTGATTTCAACGTATCGAAAAAGATTGACAACAAAAATGGTATTTACGTATTTAACGCCAATGCAGCAAAATTCCGCTAATGCGCCAATCTACACCGTAAAATTGTTGCGACAAATCATAGAATAAAAAACTTTATTTAAAATCGAAACACTTTGAAAATTCGAAACATTTTATTTATAAAAAGTAGTCAATCGGATTTTGGTGGAAAATGGGGCCGATAAAGAATTTAACATAGATTCAAAACAGTCTCTATTTTTTTTCACCTGATGCTGTCGCCATATGAACTTTGATAAATAAGATTCCAAATGATGTCTCGCATCTTGTTCTGTTTTTGGCAATTTCCAAATACGCATTTTCGTAGCACTAAAAAATGACGAAAACCTGACGCAACTCTGACGAAACCCTGACGGTTGCTATGTGCAAACAACAAGGTTGTTGTGTGCGAACAACAAGATTGCTCTTTATTGGCGCATTAGCGGAATTTTTGCTGCGTAAGTACCACAAAAAATAATTTAATTAATAAATTAATAGGATAAACATTCGAACAATGATTTTAATAATACATATGAATCGTATGATAAAAATTTTAAGTTAATGTTGAATTATTATTATTAGCTTTTATTAGAAGTGAAATATGTTATACGATTTTAAATATATTTAGTTTTTTTTTTTTTAGAAATGAGTTAAATTCAGCTTGGAAGTTGTAATAAATTGATTTAAATTTAATATAAATAATACAATAATTTTAAAGTAAATATAATCGAGATAAATTGTTTATATGTTATAAATTAATTGAAGTTTACAAATTTAATTACTTTATTATTTTTCAATGTATCGAGAAAGGTTGATAAATTGGCGTGTGCAAATGAAAAATTTAAAGGTTAAATTGTTCTGTAATATAAGTAGAATGTATTATTAGAATATTAAAATAATAGTTAATTAATTAATACGAAGGTTGTTTATTGTTGTTAAAAAGGACGGAATATATGATTTATGAACCTTCCCCTTGGAAATTCAACTTCCGACTGACACACGTTGTCAATTATCAAAATTCTTTTATTAAATGTTGTTTATATGACTTTGCGAATGTTGCGCATGTGTTTAATGAGAATATTATTTGTAATAAATAGAATTTAAGATTATAATGTTCAGATTTTAGTATTTATTTGATTCTGACGTAATTGTTTTATTGTTAGTACCTAATGAAAACTTCAAATATAAAATTTTGCTGTAATATCAATAAATTGCATTAGAATATTATAATAATTGTTAATTGATAAATACTAAGTAGAATGCATTAGAATATTAAAATAATAGTTATTTAAATAATACAAAGGTTGTTTATTGTTGTTAAAAAGGACGGAATATATGATTTATGAACCTTCCCCTTGGAAATTCAACTTCAGACTGACACACGTTGTCAATTATCAAAATTCTTTTATTGAATGTTGTTTATATGACTTTGCGAATGTTACGCATGTGTGTAATGAGAATATTATTTGTAATAATTAGAATTTAAGATTATAATGTTCAGATTTTAGTATTTATTTCATTCTAACGTAATTGTTTTATCGTTTGTACGTAATGAGAACTTCGAATGTAAAATTTTGCTGTAATATCAGTAGAGTGTATTAAAATATTATAATAATTGTTAATTAATCAATGCGAAGGTCTATTGTTGTTAAAAAGTATAAAAGCATGGAATACACGTTCCATGAACCGTTTCTTTCGAAATTCACCTTCAGACTAACACGTTGTCCTCTATGACAATTCTTTTATTTAATTTTGCTTATATGATTTTTCAAACGTTGCGCATGTGCATAGCCGAAATTAATTACCTAAATAATAGAATTTAAGATGTATTGTGCATTTTTTAATAGTCATCTATTGTCGAGTTATAAAATACATAAACAAAAATGAAATTTGTCTTCAAATAATCAAACTTAAATCTTCAATATCATTCAAATGGTAAGGTTTACGAAAAAAATATAAGATACCTTTTTTGTAGAGCATTAAATTTTCTACAAAATTTGTCTAAAACATTTTTCTGTACAATCAATAAATAATGAGGTATGAATTTTATTCTATTGGACTGAGAGTTATAAAATTCATAAACAAAAATAAAATTTGTCTTCAAATAATCAAACTTAAATCTTCAATATCATTGAAATGGTAAGGTTTACGAAAAAAATTTAAGATACCTTTTTTGTAGAGCATTAAATTTTTTACAAAATTTGTCTAAAACATTTTTCTGTACAATCAATAAATAATGAGGTATGAATTTTATTCTATTGGACTGAGAGTTATAAAATTCATAAACAAAAATGAAATTTGTCTGAAAATAATCAAACTTAAATCTTCAATATCATTGAAATGGTAAGGTTTACGAAAAAAATATAAGATACCTTTTTTGTAGAGCATTAAATTTTCTACAAAATTTGTCTAAAACATTTTTCCGTACAATCAATAAATAATGAGGTATGAATTTTATTCTATTGGACTGAGAGTTATAAAATTCATAAACAAAAATAAAATTTGTCTGAAAATAATCAAACATAAATCTTCAATATCATTGAAATGGTAAGGTTTACGAAAAAAATATAAGATACCTTTTTTGTAGAGCATTAAATTTCCTACAAAATTTGTCTAAAACATTTTTCTGTACAATCAATAAATAATGAGGTATGAATTTTATTCTATTGGACTGAGAAAAAAATAAAAAATTGCGATGCGGAGGATCTTCCTATTAAAATGAAGAGCTCATATTTGGTGAGAATTTTTTTAAGGTGTCTGACGCAACCCATTTTTCCGTGTCACTTGTAAAACAAAAAATAAGTCATTTTTTTGACCCACCCTAATATATATATATATGTGTACCGCATGATTTAGAGAGAGACAACATCAACCTTTTCGATTTTTGCTGCTAGATTCATGCAGAGACATTTGCATTTACACAACCGCCTATGGTTTGTCTAATCTATCTGTAATATCTCTATGAAAATCGTACATTTGAAACAACTGATAGGAAATATCGTAGATAGAAAAAAAAAAAAATTAAAAAAAAAAAAAACTATTATTATTATGACGATCGTTGTTAGGATACCGTAGTTATGTTATTTGAAAATGTTTAATAGTTAAAATTAGCCGTAATCTTGAACCGATAATACAAATATATTTTTAACAGATCGTTAATTTGACAAATTTAATAGTAAATATTTAAAAATTAATTGAGAAAAAATAAAAAAAAAAAAAATAAAATTCAAATAGAAATAGAAATAGAAATAAAAATTAAAAAACAAATATTTATTAACAACATAATCCAATAAAGTGAAATCATATTTCGTACGAATGTCCTATACAAACGTATAATTTGAAGATAATTATTTATTTATTTATTTACACAATAAATCAATCCTCTCGGAAGAAAGTTTACGAACGAATTAAATAACAAAAAGAAAACTTTCAACAAAAAAGAAAGAAAAAGAAAATAAACTTCCAAGTTAACAAAAGTTTATTTTTTTTTTTTTTTTTTTTTTTTTTTACGTAATACGAATGAATTGATAAAAAAGTAAAAAAAAAAAAAAATTCCAATAAAAAAAAAAGGAAGAAAGAAAAAAAGTAATCGATTAAAAAATCGTCACATCGAAAGATCAACAAACATCCATCCATCCATCCATCCTTCCATCCATCCATCATGGGAAAGAAAAAGACACCAAAATTTGAGGCACTCGTAGTTAACGCGATTCGTCGTCTACAGGATGCACAAGGTTTAAGTCCACGTGAAATTAGTAATTACATAACCAAGGAATATGATGTACCAAGTTCCGAAATTAAAAAACAAATTAAACTTGCCCTCAAACGTGGTGTTTCTTATGGAATTCTACAAAAATCTAAAGGGTATGAAATGATTTTATTTATCAATTAATTTATATTATTATTTATATATTATCTATTTATATTTTTTTTTTAATTTTTTTTTTTTAACATATATATACTGTTTCATATCATTGATTTTTCTCTTAAATTATATGTATATATATATATATATATATATGAAAATAAAATATAATATATACCTATATTATATATTATTTATATATTAAAATTTTATATATATAATTGAGTTAATATAATATATTTTAAAATATATTATAATATAGTATATAATATATTAGTTATTATAATATTTATAATAATATTTATTATATTATTTATTATAATATATTCTAATATATATAGTTATTATAATATATATATATATATATATATATATATATATATATATATATATATATAATAAATTATTAATATTATTAATTTATTAATTTATTAATAATATAATAATAATAAACTAATTATTAATAATTTAATATTAATACAATAATTGTAAATTAATATATAAAAATAAAATAATTAATATTATTAATTTATTAATAATATAATAATATAATAAATTAATATATTAAAATAAAATAAATTAATATTATTAATCTATAGTTATTATATTAATATATTAAATTATTAATATATATAATTATTTATAATATATGATAAATAAGGAATTAAAATATTAATAAAAATATATATAATAATAATACATAATTTATAATTACATATCTATATATAATAATATCATAAATTTTGTAATGCATTATACCACCATGAAAAATTACTAAGATGAATGAGAGAATGAGTGAGATAATGAAAGAAAAAAAATAAGTTTGCTTATCGCAATGTCTGATAACGTTATCGGTTCAAATAATATAACATTTCTTGATTCGATATGAACTAATAGTTAACCTAATTTGACCAATTAACTTTGTTCAATCCAAAACTTTATTTAGGTTGAATTGTTCTCTAAATTATTTTCTATTATAAAATGTAAAAAAAGATTTAAAAATTATAATCTTTTTATTAGACTTGTACAAACATAATCGATTGTTTTTAATTACACAAATCACAAAGATTTATTAAAACTTAATTCTGCAATAAATTACTTAAACACAGAACAGATATGAAGAATTTTTAATTGATATGATGATAATCATCTTTATATTATTACGAAGATAAAATCGTCTTTTTTTTTTAAATTCAAATAATTTAAAGAGCAACAACAAAAAAATAAACACGGAAGATGAAACTTAAAAAAAGAAGACAATAAAACAATTAATAAAATTGATTTGCAATAGAATAAAGAAAAATTTGTTTCAACACACAGAGGATATTACACCTGCGCTCAAGATTTTCTTCGAAAACAACCAATGGACAAGCACGACATTAATGAATTAAAATGTCGACCAAGAAGAAGACGATCTCGAGGATGCAAGAGACATCGTTCATCGAGAAGACGAAGAGGACGTAGCAGATGCATGAGGTATTACAATTTTTATTAATTAATAAAATTCATAAATTAATATACATCTTACAGCAATCAATTATTCTACAGATTATCTAGATAACGTGTAGATTAACTAAGGTGATCGAACATTGTTTCATTTCTCAAATTATCTTAGATCATCTGCACATTATCTACTTAGGTACGCGTTAAAGTGAAAATCAAAATCTTTTGCTGTAACAACAGCAACGTATTATCTACGATTTAAATTAACATAACGTTATTTATTTATATTTCGATATTCAAAGAACCAATTTAATACGATCGAACGAATCGAACAAAATTAAATTTGATAGAATCGATCGTCGATCGATTAAACAAAAAAAAACTATAATAGAAAGAATGATAACGGTTTTAAAAATAATTATTACGATTATGGAAATGATTTTTTTTTTTTTTTTTTTTTGACAAAAACGTATGATCAAATTTATGCTTTCCTTATTTAGGGCAAATCTAAAGATCGGTGACAACTTTGAATCACGTAACAAATTGGTTTTTTTACAATGAGTATATCTATTTGTGGTAGATTTAGATTTGTAGTCACATTTTCTGAAAACCATGCCCAGGATACCAAGGGATTGTTTTATCGTTGTTTGACGTAAAAATATTTCTACAACTGGGACAACTTTTTTAATGATACCCTTTAACTGTTAATGTGTAAATTATCTAGATAAAATGAACCACATCAGTTAATCTGGAGATTGGCTAGTTAATGTGCACATTAAGAGTATTTTTAATATGATTTCAAATTTGATTGAAATATAAACGGTTAATTGTGATCAATATTATGAAACTGGTTTAAATCATATTACCTCTTGTTTCGAGATATTTAAAAGATTACATTTGAATAGCAAATAAATTCTATATAATGTTGAAATAACAAACACTGTTTAATGGTTCATTTTTTAACAATATCGTGAAAATTATATTTAATTCATTTAGTTTAAAATAATGTGATATGAAATAACTGATGAATTCAGTTCCTTTTAATTTTGATGTATTGTTAGACTGCTTTCATAATTATATTTCTTATTTAGAGAATATTTAATTGAATAAATAATTTTAACACTATAATAAATTATGTATAATATTAAAATAACAGTCAGTATTAATTGGTTCACTTTTGACAATTACATTGAATGAATTTAGTTTAAAATAATGCTGTGTATGAAATAACTGATTAATTTATTTTCTTTTAATATTTAAAATAGTGTCTTTTATGTTGAAATATTTGAAAAGATTATATTTGAATACTTAATGAATTTTTATATAATGTTAAAATAACAAAGATTTAACTAATGAATCATTTTTCATAATATCATAAATATTATATTGAATTAATTTAGTTGAAAATAATGTGATGTGAACTAATTAATAAACAAATGGTTGTTTTTAATTTTGAATTATTGTTAAACTATTTTCATAATTATAGGCACAATTATATCTTTTGTTTTTAAATATTTAAAAAGGTTATGTTTGAATACTAAATTAATTCAATATAATCTTTATGAAATTATGAAAAATGACACGTTAGATAGCTATTTGTTATTTCAATATCATATTTAATTAAATTTTAAAATAATGTGATGTGAAATAAGTGATAAATTAATTTTCTTTTAATATTTCACTTTGTTAGACTACTTCCATAATTGTATCTTTTATTTTGAAATATTTGAAAGGATTATATTTGAATATTAAATGAATTTCATATAATGTTCAAATAACAATCAATATTTAATGGTTCATTTTTGACAATATCATGAAAATTACGTTGAATTAATTTAGTTTAAAATAATGTGGTGTGAAATAAGTGATACATTTATTTTCTTTTAATATTTCACTTTGTTAAACTACTTTCATAATTGTATCTTCTATTTTGAAATATTTGAAAGGATTATATTTGAATATTAAATGAATTTCTGTTAATGTTAACATCTGTTAAAAAAAAACCGGTAATGACTTTCCGGTACACCTGGTAATATTAATAATAATAATAATAATAATAATAATAATCATTGTTGTTTGTTTATAGTCGAAGATCCGGAAGAAGAAGAGGAAGACGAAGGAAGAGTAGATCATCTCGAAGAAGAAGAAGTATGTGCAGAAGAAGAAGTCATCGCAGAAGGAGAGGTAGAAGTGGTAGAAGGAGAAGTAGAAGTAGAAGTAGAAGGAGAAGGAAGAGGCGTTCGGGTAGAAGATGTGGTACATCAGAAATTTTGGAAATGGATGAAATGGCTCAGAAACAATCGAAAACTAATAATAACAGGGACGACGATAATAACTCGAGAAACGAAACATTAAGCGATAGATCAAGTTTAACCGATCCAGATGGTTCTATACGTGATCCACAATCGATCAATCCACCGATCACTGATATGTATTGATCAAGACGATTTTTTTTATCGATTTTCTATTTTTTTTTATCTAAATTTTCTTTTTTTTTGGAGCAAAACTACGAGAGGATTGTTTGTTTCATCCTGGATTGTTTATTTTCTTTTTCCATTTTTCTATTTTTTGGTAAGTATTTTTATTTACTTATTTATTTATTTAATTATTATTAAAGATTATTATCATTAATTATTATAAAAATTATATAGCGAAATTTTGCTGCAGTGACGTAAATACGTAACTATCGAATTTTTTCATTAGAATTGATAATAGAAATTTTGAAATAATCTTCAATGTTCGATCGAAATTATACGAATTTATTGAAAATTTGTGTTACTGTATATACATGTAATAATACGATAAAAGATATATTGTAATCGTTATCAATATTATTCGCATTGAAACTAAACTTGTCTACCTATAGAAATTCAACAAAGTAATCGATAAATCAGAATTTCTTATTTCATTTTCTTCCTCGAGATAAGATAAGTTAAGAATACACATCGATAGAAAAATAAAAACCAAATAAATAAATAAATAAATATATATATATATTATTTGCAATTACTTATACACATAAGTAAAAACGTGTACTTGTACACTTGTCGAGAAAAAAAAAATTTATTTAATGATTCATTTTGATTTGTTAACACTGCAGAATATTTTTTGTCATTTTCTTTTTATTTTATTTTTTTTTTATTAATTTATCATCGTTTTGTTTATCTTTAACACTTCAAAATTAATTAATATTATATGTTATTATATATATATATATATATATATATATATATATATATATATATATATTTATTTATTTATTTATTTATTTATTTATAAGATATTGTTAATATAATTAGAAGATTATTAATCTTATTTCTTATCTTTTTTATCTTTTCTTTTTTTACAGTTAATCGTCGAAGAAAATGTACCAAATTTTAATTTACGATGCTAAGAAAAATTCCTGAATGATCGTGACACTGTATATATATATATACATATTATATTATATTATATTTACACTAACACATAAGAAATTTAAATTATTACAAATCTTAGGCAAATTTTGTATATTTTGTCATAGGAAAATTTCTACGTCGATTTTTACGTGTCATTTTTGGAATAATTTTATTTTATTTTTTTTATTTGATCATTTTACTATACACATATTATTATAATATTTACACTAAAGCGCGCTTTTTTAAATATTTATTTCATGTCATTTGTAAAAAATAATAAACAGAAAAGATAAATAGACCACTTTTTACAACAACACGTACAACTCTTCCTTACTTTTTGTAATGAAAAAAAAAAAAAGCAAAATAAAATCGAAGATATTTTTCTGTTTTTATAGATTTCTTTTTTTTATAAGGATTATACTTTGATAAACAAATTATCAAACAAACTATAGAAAATATAATATTGGATTTAACTAGAAAAAATAAAATAAAATAAATTAATTGTCTTATAAATCTTTTTATAAACAATATACTATTATTTACAAATTTTCAAAAGCACTATCGAAAATATAATATTGGCTTTGACTGGAAAAAAAAAACATAAAATAAGATAAACTAAAGATATTATAATATTTAATTAATATAATTATATTATTAAACAATATTTAATATTTAATATATATTGTTAACGGCCATACTGTGATGAAAACACAAGTTCTCGTTTTCTTCTATTTAATATATATATATATAATAATATTTTGTTTTATATATTTATATTTTAATATTTAATAATTAATAATAATATTTGTCTAAATTTATAAATAAACGTATTATTTATTTAAGTTAAAAAATTAAATAGAATTTATAAATGAAAAAAGATATTTTTTTAAATTTATAATTTTTGTCTAATTTTATACAAAATTAATATTATAATAAAAAAAAAGATATTATTATTATTATTTTTATAAACCGTTTTTTTTTTTTTAGAAAGATTATACTTTCATTAACAAATTTTTAAACAAAGTATCGAAAATATAAATATTTATTTTAACTGAAACTACAAGAATAAAATAAAAGATATTTTTATTTTTTTATAAATTATTTTATCAACATTTTTTCTTTCACTTTTTTCTTTAAGTAATTACTCTCACTCTTTTCATTTTATTCACCAATTTTCATTTTCACAATTCACATTCACGATTACCATATTCCAAATTTAATGTTAAGTTTGAATGAATAAGAAAAAAAAATAAAATACAATAAAAATTATTTTTCTATTTTTATAAACATTTTTATAAACCTTTTCATACAAAATTTAACTTTAATTCAAAAATCTTCATCTTTACAATTCACATTCACAATTTTCATATTCAAAATTTAATGTTCAGTTTGACTGGATAAAAAAAAATAAAATAAAAGATATTTTTATTATTTTTATAAACATTTTTATAAATCTTTTCATACAAAATTTCACTTTCATTCACAAATCTTCATCCTTACAATTCACATTCACAATTTTCATATTCAAAATATAATATTGAATTGAAAAAAAAAAAAGAACAAGGTTTCTATGTCAAGCTGAAAACTTTTTCAACTCGGACACATTGTATATAATATTAGTGGTAAAAAAAGAGAGAAGAAAGAGAAAAAAAAATTGTTATTTCACACGAACGAGCCGTGCATTTAATACTTAACGTAAAAAAACATCGTAAAATTTCATATTAACATATTTATAAATAACCTAACCTATAATAAATTTATTTTTAGAAATTTCAACTTACAATTGTAATGTCATATATCTATTTCAGTATCATGTTCACGAATTCCATGTTTTTTTTTTTCGTTTATATACATATATATTTTGTTTAAATAATATTTACATAGCATTCAAGAGTTTCGTTTTTTTTTTTCTTTCGTTCAAACGAACAGAAGAAGAAGAAGAATAAAATAAAAAAAAATAAAAATAATAGCAGACTGACTCGTAAAAGTTTTTTCTTTTCCTTTTTTTTTTTTTTTTGTTGTTTTTCAATTTTTTTTTCTCTTCTAAATATGCATAATCATCGATGCAATCAATGACATTAATATTCGAAGAAACTTTGTAACAGATACAAGGTCGTATAAAATAAAAAAAAAATAAAAAACTTCAGAACAGACATCAACGACAACAAAAATAACCAAAAAAAATTTTTAACATTTTATAATAATTTTATAAATAAATAAAAATAGGAAACATCAATCAAATTCTCATTTTTTTTAAAGTTTGTTTTAAGTTACTCTTCCATTCAACTATTTTTCTATTTTTAAACAATAAATACAATTTTTTTTTCAAAGTGGAAGAAAATTTCTATGCTCTGTTGTACTTTTGTATATTTTTATTTCTTTTTTGTTTCTTTTTTTTTTTTTAATAAAAAAATAGCTATAGTTAAACGTGTGAAATGATGTGAGATAGTTCGGTGGGTACTAATAGACGATTGAGACGGCCCTGGTCTCGGCCTTGTCGGCTAATGATAGTCTCTCGCTAATGATGCGTTCACGTACACACACACATATATACATATATATACATATATACTAACTCGTGCACCTCGTGACTATTATTTTGCATAGCAACTCTCTTTCTAACTTTGTACGTACAACCAACGATTTGGTCAAATGTTTAATTATTATAACATTTCTATCAATTATTATGAATGTTTTATAAATATTATTTATTAGAAAAATTATTAATTAAAAATTATGAGAAAAGAAAGAAGAACAAAAATTCTAACCTTAAATTTTTAAGTACATTCATTTTTTTTTATTACTTCGTTGGTTACATTAAAACGATCATAGAAATTATTTAGGAGAAAAAAATTGTATAAATTAATTATTTTAATATTTCTGTTAATTATTATTAACATTTATGCGTACTAATATTAATTGAAAATTATCAAGAAATAAAAATGAGAAAAAAGTATTTAATCAAATTTTAAATTCAATTAATTTTCGAGTATTTTGTTATAGATAGGGATATTTAGGGATAATAGGAATTATTTAGGGGAAAAAATTAAATTAGTTAATTATTGTTTCAATTCTATTAATAATTATTGACATTTATTGGGATTTCTAGCACTTGAATACGCTATCTGGTGGCTAAATTCAAAATTAGAGTAGATAGGTCGAATTGCTACGCCACGTGGGATCTCTAGCATTTGAATACGCTATCTGGTGGCTAAATTCAAAATTAAAGTAGATAGGTTGAATTGTTATGCCCCACGCCCCTGCCAAAGATCCCAAAACTGGAGAATAATTTTGTGGTTAAAATTGTGTTTACAGTTATAATTCATGGCCACGTGCCATTTTATATCCATTTACATCGGTACGTTTTTCTATTTATTTGCCCTTACTTTTCTATTATTTTCTATCTTTAACACTTATTGTTTATTATTTTAACTATATTTTTTTTAAGAAGCACTTCGTTAACATTTAATTATCTATTATTCATTTAAATCAGTAACTTAAAACCATACCGCCTCGCTGTTTTTTTTTTTTTTTCAGTCCAATAGATTAAAATTCATACCGCATTATTTATTGATTGTAGAGAAAAATGTTCTAAATGAATTTTGTAGGAAATTTAATGCTCTACAAAAAAAGGTATCTTATATTTTTTTCATAAACCTTACCATTTGAATGATATTGAAGATTTAAGTTTGATTATTTTCAGACAAATTTCATTTTTGTTTATGAATTTTATAACTCTCAGTCCAATAGAATAAAATTCATACCTTTATTATTTATTGATTGTACAGAAAAATGATTTAGACGAATTTTGTAGGAAATTTAATGCTCTACAAAAAAGGTATCTTATATTTTTTCCATAAACCTCACCATTTGAATGATATTAAAGATTTATGTTTGATTATTTTCAGACAAATTTCATTTTTGTTTATGAATTTTATAACTCTCAGTCCAATAGAATAAAATTCATACCTCATTATTTATTGATTGTACAGAAAAATGTTCTAGACGAATTTTGTAGGAAATTTAATGCTCTACAAAAAAGGTATCTTATATTTTTTTCATAAACCTCACCATTTGAATGATATTGAAGATTTACGTTTGATTATTTTCAGACAAATTTCATTTTTTTTTTGTGAATTTTATAACTGGACAATAAATGACTATTAAAAAGTGCACAATACAAATTTTTGTAGGAAATTAAGTGCTCTATAAAAATGGTGTCTTATGTTTTGACGATTAAATTAAGCGTTCAAAAGATTATCAGACAGAAGTCAGTACACATGAAAGTTTGATGAACTGTTCTTGGAACAAATTTTGTTTTATATAATATTTTCAATTAAAATTATTTCAAATATTTTCAAATTATTTTATATACTCTATTCTTAATTCTAATGACTGTTTCAGCTTTGTATAAATTTTTCTTTTTATTTTCTATGATTTCATCGAATTTTTAATTTTTTGATCAACAAAAATGGAAATGCATCTTTGACATTTTAATTTTGTTTAGATTAAAAACATACCAATTAGTTTTACAGTACCATTGTTTTAAACATTATAAATATTTTTACAATACTAAATTGTATTTTCATTCGTTTTTAATTTTTTTCTAATAATATCAATTGTATCGAATATCTTCTTTTAAATAATTCATTTTCAGAGACAAAAATCAGTACACATGAAAGTTTGATGATGAATATCTTTTGAACGCTTCATTTAATCGCCAAAACATAAGACACCATTTTTATAGAGCACTTCATTTCCTACAAAAATTTGTATTGTGCACTTTTTAATAGTCATTTATTGTCGAGTTATAAAATTCATAAACAAAAATGAAATTTGTCTGAAAATAATCAAACTTAAATCTTCAATATCATTCAAATGGTAAGGTTTACGAAAAAAATATAAGATACCTTTTTTGTAGAGCATTAAATTTCCTACAAAATTCATCTAGAACATTTTTCTGTACAATCAATAAATAATGAGATATGAATTTTATTCTATTGGACTGAGAAAAAAATTAAAAAACTGAGATGCGGAGGATCTTCCTATTAAAATGAAGAGCTCATATTTGGTGAGAATTTTTTAAAGGTGTCTAGCAACCCATTTTTCTGTGGCACTTTTAAAAAAAAAAAAATAATTGATTTTTTTGACCCACCCTAATATATATACATATGTGTGTGTATAAAAAGTAATTTCTTACAAATAATAATAGAGATTAATAGATTCGAGAGTAGAAACGCGTTCGGGGAAGAAATCGACGTACGATTTATTTGAAAATATCCGGAATATGCATGAACAACCCTGGACGAGGCTAAAAATATCTTTGCTCTTTGGCAGTCATTCAGCCATTTGTTATTAAAGAAACCTTTTGCACGGCACCGACAGTTAAGAAACCATCGGCATTCTTGTTAACATAATCAAAATCATATGAAATATGACTAATGTAAATCAAATCATTATTTTATTCTTCTTCATAAAATTTTTCATACTTATAACAAATAATATTTAATCATGTTTAACGTATGAAATAAAAAAATTAAAAACAATATGTTAGTTGAAAAATCTTAAGCCTATTTAATTAAAACGAAAATTATTAAAAATTAAACATTAAAAATTAATTAAATTATTATTCAATTATTTCTAATATATTAAATAGAAAACTATTATCCAATACTTTTGTTATATATATAGAAAATAATTTAATTATATAAAAATAATAAAATTATTTTTAAAATATATAAAAAAGAATATAATATACAAATAATATAATTATATAATAATAATAATAATATAATTAAATAATAATCAAATATAATAAATATAAATTAACAAGATAATAATAAAATACAATAAATATATAAAATAAAAAATATACTAACATATTATCTATATAAAATATTAATATTCACTAATTAATTTATTTTTACAATAAAAATTGAAATATCTTAAATTCGTTGCTATTTAAAAAAAAAAAAAAAAAAAAACTTTAATACTCGATCGGTTAAGTAAAAAAAAAGTATAAATAAATTTTAAAATACAAAATAAAGAAATAGAAAGAAAAAAAAAGTCAATAAAATAAAGGATAAACGAAACTTTATAGGATTTCCCATAAGAATATAAAACGAGTTCATGTTTTTAGAAGCCATATGTACCCATGCAACGGGACACAGAGGCTTCGTGTCATCTTATATCTGTGTATGTATATGTTATTCGTTCAATTACATTAAAACTTCAACGTTTCTCTCTCTCTCTCTCTCTCTCTCTCTCTCTCTCTCTCTCTCTCCTCAATACTGAACGATAAGAAACATAAAAAAAAACAAAGAAGAAAAACGTTTAACACAGTTCCATGCCAAGCCATTTTTTTTTGTTTATTCAAATTCACAATCAAAACTTTTCAACCAATCATTATATATAAAATAAATGTAATAAAAATAGTTAAGAGCATATTACATTAATTTAATTATAATAATATAAAAATAAACCTTCCTCCCTTTTTTCAGTGAATGATTTTTCATAAGTAAAAAAAGAAAAAAAAATAGTTCCAGAGATGAACGTTTGGTTGTCATTGGTTGATTTACGTTGATAAAGGAAGATAAATGAAATATAAATTGTCATTGTGGTTTATCTTAGTTAATATCACACAACTAGATACATTATACCTAATTTAATATCTTTGACGATGTTAAAAGAAGAAAAATTAACTATCATCTTGAAATATACAACATATTTTTATTATTTTATTTTTTTTTATTATTATTATTTAATGTTTGACAAATTATATACAATATGTCAAATTAATAATAACACTAAATATATGAGCCGCCTATTTTAAGAGTGGCCTACACCTCCATTTATGTTCGAAACGAGATATTGAAGAATTTGCGTTTTAATGCAATCAAAAATATACATACAAGGTACTCACGAGTCATACTGTATCTAAAGGTGTTAATTTATATTTTCTATAAAAAAAAAATTAGCAATTATCAAGTGAATAATATGCGTTTTCTAACCATGAATGGAATTAGGTCACTGTCAATATCAACAATTTGATTTGTTATCAAATTTCCAAGGGACTTAACTCCATTCAACATAATTTAAGATGCTTCTAATTGAAAACAAAACAATATCTCAATTTATTTGACATATCTTTAAAACACTTCAGAAACATAATTTATGCGATTGAAAAACATTCTTTTAACTACACAACGTACAAAATGACAAACATAACCTACAAAACAATTTACTACTCATCTACATTTTGTGCGTGTGAAAGGGATTAGAAGAAATCATGATGTTCCAGTGGTATATATCGTAATAGATCAATTATGTCCTTGAATTTTGCTGTTGTAATTTGTCTGATATTTTTATACAGTGATGTCAATACAATATTTTCGAACTTTCTTGGTCTACCCCCCCGACGTGCTAATAAATTCAGGACTTTCAAATTTTTCATTCTCATTCATTGATGTCTTATTGAAAATTTGATACGTTTCATTTCTGACAAAACACATTCAACATATTTTTAAGCAGTTTATTGATTCTTCATCAGAATTCTTGAGCCTTTTTCAAAATTGCGTCTTCTAATAATTTAGTTCATACAAAATCTTCTTGTCTCATTTCATTTACAATAAAGTATTATCATATTTACTCGGAGTATGTGCAAAATCAAGTGCTTTATTGATACATAACATGAAATTGTACAATAACCTGGTGTAACCGGAATATAAAACTTGACAAATGAAGTTGGATCACTTTCAAAATAAACTTTCCATTATTCTGTTGATTGGCAAAATTTTCTTGTTACAATATTTTCATGATGTGAAATATATTTGTAACAAATTGCTTTAAAATGAAAAGATTATGTAAAAATGTAACTATTACGGTAGATAACTTGATGTTTTTGGAAAATGGAGGTTAGGCCACTTTCAAAATAAACGGCTCATATATTATAATAGAAAAAAGAAACATATCTACTTGGATGACGAGTTTGACATTTGACCTATATTTTTTTTTATTTTTTTTTTTTTTTTGTAATATTGATAAAATATAAACGGCTTTTTAACGTTTGTCATTTTGTTTCCCCTTCTTTATTATTAATCTTAATTCGTCAGATATAAATAAAACGTTAAAACAAAAAGTTTATATACCTTATCAATATCATTATTGATTTACGTATTATATTTTCAATGTATTTTAATAGAAATATATATTATTTTTATAATTATCAAATGACGTTTATATATATATATATATATAAAAAAAAATAAAAAAATAAAAAGTAAATAAATCAATAATGAGCGACAATGTTATCGTTTAATTTTATACGAGAAGATTGTTTTATTTCTAATCACAAAAATTGATAAAAATATAAATAATAATAATAATAATAATAATAATAATAGTAATCTGAGGTGAGATAATATTGTATCGATAAAAATAGAATATTTCTTTTCATTATTTTTTTATAATTGCGATTAAATTGTGTATTACGATACTGATAAAAAGAAAAATTAATTTAATAGAATAATAATTTATTTAAAAGAATATTTTAATATTAATTAATATTTAATTACAATAAAATTAAAAGAAACATTAATTTAATTTTTAAATTATTTATGTATTTAAAAATATTATTGTTATATTTATTAATTTTAATTAAAATCAGATAGAAAGAAAAATATAATTTAATAAAATATTTTAATTTATTTAAAATATTCTTGTAATATTTATGAATTTTAATTAAAATCAGATGGAAAGAAAAAAATATAATTTAATAAAATATTAATTTATTTAAAATATTATTTTCATATTTATTAATTTTTAATTAAAATAAGATACAAAAGAAGAATTAATTTAATAAAATATTTTTATTTATTTAAAATATTATTTCAATATTTATTAATTTTAATTAAAGTAAGATAAAAAGAAAAATATAATTTAATAAAATATTTTAATTTATTTAAAATATTCTTGTAATATTTATTAATTTTAATTAAAATCAGATAGAAAAAAAATATAATTTAATAAAATATTAATTTATTTATTTACAATATCATTTTCATATTTATTAATTTTTAATTAAAATAAGATACAAAAGAAGAATTAATTTAATAAAATATTTTTATTTATTTAAAATATTATTTTAATATTTATTAATTTTTAATTAAAATAAGATGAAAAGAAATATTAATTTAATAAAATATTAATTTATTTAAGATATTATTTCAATATTTATTAATATTTTATTAAAATAAGATACAAAAGTAGAAATAATTTAATAAAATATGAATTTTATTTAAAATTAATATTTCCACATTTATTAATTTTGTAATAAAATGGAGTTCTGATTTGAACGTCGTAACGTAAACATCGTTAGTATCGTTTGTTATACATATTTTTTCATTCGGCTTCGTATCATACGGATATACTTTCAAATACTTATTTTAAAAATATAATTTTGTATAACACATTAACACGTAGAAGGACAGTTTTCTTTTTTCCTCGATTATTATAAATATCATTTTTATTCGTTTATACTAAGGTATTTGCGGTTTTTGGCGCTTTGTAGTAGTGTTGTGTGCGTTCGTATGCTCGCCATAAAATTCGACTTTGCATGAAGAAGCAATCGAAAAGAAATAGGTCGAAGAGCTCAGTAAAGGGTGAGAACGCCTATAGGCCGGCGCCGTGCGAGGAAGATCTAAAAAAGTGGCATAAGGAGTTAATTGTCTGTCAGAGTATAACCGTCAAAAAGTCAACCGTCAAAAAGTCAACTGTCAAAGTAGGTTCGTGACGTTTCGTATGGCGCAACCGGCGTTGAGCGACCGGGATGTGCTGACAACTACCGATAATATACTGAAGCACCCCGACGCGGTAAATACGAAATCGAGAGGCCGTCCGAGCAATACCGAACAACTGGAGAAAGAAGGTGAGAAGAACAAAAGAAAGCTCACAGAGTACTTTGCGACTTCAAATTCCGCTACTCCGAAGAGCGTGAACCGCATACGTAAGCGTACGCGTAGTGAGGAAACGTCACCGACAGACTCTGAAAACCTATCTCTCTCACCTGTAAAGCGATACAACACAAAACATCTGGACTCTTTTTGCCACGCAGCGGGCAAAGAGCAAGGAAAACCTCTCTTAGACAGTCACAACATGGACAGCGAAAACAGCTCACTGCCAAAAGCTCTAGCCCCGGAACTTAAAGCTTACCTGGACGCTATGTCAGGGAACATCATCACGACTATCTCTATGCAGCTACAAGAATTCCAAAAATCAATAGAGAGCTTGAAAGCCGATATAGAAAAGCGGGATGAAAGGTTCAGTGTCTTCCAACAGGAAATCAAAGATTTCCAAGACGATACGAGAGCAAGACTCGACAAACTAGAGAAAAGCCCCCGGGAAGACCAATACATCATAGACATGGAGGGTAGAATCAAGGCATTAGAAGAAACATCAAATTCCAATCCACCAATCCCCCTTTACGCGGAAGTGTGCAAAAGAGTTAAGGAGGTAGCTACCTGGGCAAATGGGATGGAAAGAAACCGTAGAAGAGATAATATCGTAATTAAAGGCCTTCGTGCAAGAACCCAGACTCTGTTAACCGAAGTCAACACATTTTTACAAGTCACATTCGGTGTTGAAGACCAGGTGCTCTCAGCGAGAATGGTGTCTAAACCTGGGACTCGCTCCATCGTTGTTGTCCAACTGAAGTCATCCGATATTAAACGTACGATTCTAAAACTGAAGAAAGAAAAGCTAAACGGAAAAGATATATACATCGAGCCAGATCGCACACCAGAAGATCGGAAGATCTTCCTGAGCTTAAGAGCTAGAGCCAAAGAAGTCGAAAAGGCAGGAAAGAGAGCCACGATACGTAATAAAACCATCGAGATCGACGGACAGCTATTCCATTGGCAGGCTGACTCTAACAATATCCAGCCAGTGGCAAAAAACCAACCCAAAGGTCAGCAGAGAAAAAACGACAAAGGATGGCCCCCTCTCCGACCCCAGTATTCCATGCAATCTTCTGGAACATCTACGGGATACGAAACCTAGGCACAGTGAGCTTCCCAACAAAACCTGATTTTCTAGGCATTTGTGAGACATGGGTCTCGCAGAAGATAGTAGCGGCACCGGCGCCTTGGGACAATTACAACTGCGAATACTCAGAAGCAGTCAAAGAAAAAAGTACTGGCCGTGCGAGTGGTGGTTTTATGGTTTTAAGTCATAAGGATTACGATATGTTGTTAATAGGAAAATCAGAAATGTATGTCTTTGTGTGTGTCTGTAAAAGGGATGTAAAATATGTGTTGGGAACCATCTACTGGAAACTGAATTATGATATAAACATTGCGCTAGAATCGTTACAACTAATTTTAGACGAAATTATGACGGACTATAAAAATGTTCCAATCGTAATTGCAGGCGATTTCAACGCAAGACTTGGCTCGATCGGTGACCTTGAGGCGGAGGTTGTAGAAAATACTGTGCTTAGTAATCAGAGAAATTCTAAAGATCTCAAAGTAAATTCACGGGGTACAGAACTAAATAATTTTATGGAAAGTAATGGTTTTATTCTGTTAAATGGCCGAACGATAGGAGACCTAAAGGGCGAGTATACTTTTGAGAACCATAACGGTCAAAGTACAATTGATTTATGTTGGATCAATACGCAGTTCATGGATATTGTAGAAAATTTTGAGGTATTGCAAACTGTTACGGGATCGGATCATTTCCCAATTGGAGTGAGTCTGCAACTGCCACTCAACGTTGGAGAATATGCAAATAATGAACAGGAAAAAAGTACAAAATACATTAAGCAACCAAAATTCATATGGGAACCGAGCAAGCTTGCTGAATACCAAGACCTATTAAATAATTTAAGTGTACCAGTGGAAGCCTTTACAAACACTGACAATTTATCAGTGGATGAGCAAAGTAATATCCTATCGACAGCAATTCAAAAGGCGGCTCTGAAAACCGGAATGTGGAAAGAAGTAAAAAGATCCAATGTGCGGAGGTTTCATGCCCCTTGGTACAATAAAGAAATTCTGGTCCATAAAAGAAAAGCTCAAAAACTGCTTCGGAAGATTAAAAATTCGGATATGAACAACAACTTACTGCAAGCCGAGTATCTCAAAGCAAAAAAAGAATACAAACTCTCAATCGCCAATAGAAAAGCTGACTATTACAAAGAATTGAAGAATAGATTTGCCGGGGTAAGGAATTCAAAAGAATTCTGGCAGGCTGTACGTAGATGTAAAATTAGCACCTTTACTCCAAACCTGATAGATTTGAAAGAGTGGGAGATGTTCTATAGACAAATATTCCCGCCCAGACCTAGCCTACAGGTGATATATGCCGATGTTGCTGACACGTTGTTAGACTCAGAAATATCGTTTCCAGAAATTATCGAGGCTTTGAAAAAATGTAAACCAGGTAAATCTCCAGGTGAAGACAACATAACAGCGCAATTTTACCGCAATTTACCGCGGTCTTGGTTAAACTATATGCAATCACTGTTCAATAATATAATCAATAAGGAACAAATGCCGAAAAAATGGGCGTGTTCAATTCTCACGCTGATTCACAAAAAGGGATGCAAAAAAGACCCAGGAAATTATAGAGGTATTGCACTTTGTAATGTCATATCGAAGATATTCACCCAGGTTTTAGCCAAGAGACTGCGTAGTTGGGCTGAAAGCAGAAGTGTGCTGCCGGAATCACAGTGCGGCTTTCGGAATAAACGCAGCTGTATAGACAATATTTATGTCCTACAGTCGGCGGTACATTTCCAATTAAGACTCAATAAAGGTGCTCTATATGCCCTTTTTGTAGATTTCCGCCGCGCGTTTGACTCAATTAAACATCCGCTTCTTTGGTCAAAGTTACACAAACTGGGGGTCAGCTCGAAATTTATCCGGGTGCTAAGATCGCTTTATGACCACGCTTCTTTTCGCGTAAAGATAAACATGGAACTATCCAGGCCAATCGATGTTACTGAGGGCGTTCTTCAAGGGGAAATACTAAGTCCACTGTTATTCGTTCTATTCATCTCCGATATGGAGAAAGCCCTTAGAGGAGCTGACTTGGGCGGTATAAGCATTGACGGACTGAACGATATTATACTACTGCTATTCGCGGACGATGCTGTAGCTCTGGCTAGAACCCCAGTAACCTTGAGGAAAATTATAACAGCCCTAGAAAAATATTGTTCCGCAAATGGTCTAGAAGTAAACACGACGAAGACGGAAGTCGTAAATTTCCACAGAGGAAGCCGAGCATCAAAAGAAACCTTCGCGTTTAATAAAACCCCCCTCAAGGTCGTAAAGGTATACAAGTACTTAGGCATTCAGTTTTCCTCTTCCGGATTAGGTAGAACAGCGAGAGAGTCAGCGGTCCGAAACGCAAATATGGCGATAGGCACAACGATGCAAATACTGGGCAAATCCAAGGCGGACTCGTGGGAAGGGCGTATAAAACTGTACAATAGCCTGATTGCTTCGACACTTTTGTATTCGGCTCATATTTGGGGGCTCAGACAATTGAACGAAATGGAAATAGTACAGACGAACTACTTTAAAAGGGTCCTGGCACTGCCGAGAAGTGCACCTAATGGACTGTTACGCTTAGAATTAGGCCTCGTAAAAGTGGCGCTACAAGTTTTCAAATATGCATGGAAATGGGTAATTAAATTATTACAAATGGATCAACGTAGACTCCCACGACTCTGCTTGTTACGCCAGATACACCTATTTAGAAACGATAATACGTTAAACGTAAAATACAATTGGGTAGCCCAACTCAACAAAATGCTAGAGCCAATAGGTCTAAGCTACATGTGGGAAAACTTGAACCCAGAATATTGGCAAGAAAAGGAAAGCTACGCTTGCGAAAAGTTTGCACAGTTACTGAGGGCACAGGATCTCAATAAATGCCTCAGCACAGAATCTTTAACATGTAGAGTGCTGAGAGTAACCCAAGGCACGGCTGCTAAGTACCTATATAACCGAAATATGTTCCACGCTGCAAAGATCTTAGCGCAACTAAGACTTTCCACTATCTATGTATTAAGATTTTCGTACAAGGGCGAATCATATTTAATCGACCAAAGAGTGTTGTGCTCTATTTGTAACTTAAAAGTCAATGAAACAGCCAGCCATTTTTTATTCGAGTGCCCTGCCTACCACAGCATGCGTGAACATTACCTGAAGAGCATCATAAAGAACTCTGCGAACTCTTTAATGACAATTTGTAATCTAAAAGAAACTAGAGACTTGAAGGCTTTTTATGCATATATTGTGAATGCGTTAATGTTAAGAGCTTTTATCCTGTACGAATAATATACCCTCTTACATTCTGACCGTCAATTACGCGTGCGAAACTTTCTTAGTTTAAACATTGTTAATCATAGATCATGAATGAATATACAAAGAACTCACTCTGCTACGAGTATGTAACTTATAAGCAGAATAAACGAATTGAATTGAATTGAAAATTTTGTAATAAAATAATAGAGAAAGAAAAATATAATTTTTTTATGTACCCTCTCATTCTAAACATCAAATATTTTGTAGAATGTAATTAAAACGATTAGAATTTATTGATTAGAAACGATAAGAAATAAGAAATGTCGTGTTTAATAAATAAAAAAAAAAAGGTATTAATAAATATAATCGACCGTTTAAAGTATACTTATCGTACTTTACAAAGAAAAATAAAATAAAAAAAAGGGACCATGTTATTCCAGTAGAATAAACTATACTTCTAAATCACTCCTTCTTATCTTATCGAGGCGCCCTTTTACAAGCTCGTAAATACCTCTACTAGAGTCTTAATACTGATTAAAGAAATCTCGAGAAAAGATATAACGTATGATTCGAAAAAAAACGATGCTGTAATCTTGAATTTTACAAATAATATACAATTCAATTCATTTTCATTTATTTTCAATAAATAATTGAAAATAAAACATGCAGTATATATGATTCGAAGAAAAACGATGCTGTAGTCTTGAATTTTACAAATAATATACAATTCAATTTATTTTCATTTATTTTCAATAAATAATTGAAAATAAAACATTCAGTGTAAGTAAGTTTTAATTTTTGGAATTTTTTAACACAAAGCTTATTTATCTAATTTTTCAACTACAAATCTAAATGAAATTTAGAATCACCCTATAGATACAAATAAACGCAGAATATATTATTCTCTTATTTTTTAACTTTTCTTTCTTTTCTTGCTTTGTAAATTAAAGAATTAATTACTTTATCGCAATACTCTTATTAATTTAATTTTTAAATGAAATTTACAGTCACACCTTATAGATAAAAGTAAGATGAAAACATTATTATCTTATTTTTTTAGTTTTTTTGTTTTTTTTTGTTTCTTGTTTAGCAAATCAAAGAATTAATTACATTATCGCAATACTCTTATTAATTTAATTTTTAAATGAAATTTAGAGTCACCCTATATAGATAAAAGTAGGCGAAAATAATATTGTCTTATTTTTTCGTTTTTTTTTGTTTTGTTTCTTGTTTGGCAAATTAAAAATATAATTACTTTATGGTAAAACTTATAATTCTAATTTGTAAACTACAAACAAATTTAAATGAAATTTAGAATCACCCTGTAGATACAAAGTAAGATGAACAAATTAATTTCTTATTGTTTAGTTTCTTTGTTTGTTTGTTTCTTGTTTGACAAATCAAAAAATTAATTACTTTATCGCAATACTCTTATTAATTTAATTTTTAAATGAAATTTAGAGGCACCCTATATAGATAAAAGTAGGCGAAAATAATATTGTCTTATTTTTTAGTTTTTGGTTTTTTAGTTGTTTGTTTGGCAAATCAAAAATTTATATTATTTTATGGTAAAATTTATTAATCTAATTTGTAAACTACAAACAAATCTAAATGAAATTTAGAATCACCCTATAGATAAAAATAATCGTCAAAATTATTCTTTTATTTTTCAGTTACTTTATCGTTTGTTTGGCAAATCAAAAAATCAATTAATATCTCACTTTTTTATTTATCTAATTTTTAAAACTACAAACAAATCTAAATGAAATTTAGATTCACCCTGTAGATACAAAGTAAGATGAACAAATTAATTTCTTATTGTTTAGTTTCTTTGTTTGTTTGTTTGTTTCTTGTTTGGCAAATCAAAAAATTAATTACTTTATCGCAATACTCTTATTAATTTAATTTGTAAACTATAAACAAAGCTAAATGAAATTTAGAATCACCCTATAGATAAAAGTAATCGTAATAATTATTCTGTTAAGTTTAAATTACTGTTTTGTTAGTTTAACAAATCAAAAGATCAGAAAACATCAGAATAACCTATAAATAAAAATAATTTCAAAATTTACGTACTTGTCATTATTTATTAAAATTTAGAATTATAAATAAAATAAAAAAAATTGCAAACATAAAAACACATCAAAATCATCTATAAATAAAAGTAACCTCAAAATTTGTCTCTTTTTCTTTATAGTATCATTCAAATAAAAAAATCCAATATTACTTTTTCTGACAATTTATTAATCTTAATTTTAAAACAACCAACCTAAAAAAAAAAAAAAAAAGAAGAAACATCAAAGACTCACTTATATATAAAAAAAAAATCCCACAAATTTGTCTTACACTTTTCTCTCTCGTTCGGTAAATCAAAAAATTCATTACCTCATTCAACAATTTAATAATTTAATTTTCAAATAATTTTTATAATTTTAATTTTTAAATATATTTTTAAATAATTGATTAATCTAATTTTAAAAACCTCAGCAAAACATCAGAGAATCACCTATGAATAAAAATAATCCTTAAATTTGCCAACTTATCTCTTATGCTCGTCAAATACAAAAAAAATTCATTACTTTCTCTCATAATTTGTTAAACTAAACTAAAATGTAGACTAATAAATAAAATAAATTACAATTTAGATTAAAAAAAGTAACATTTAAAAAATTGCAAACATAAAAACACATCAAATTGTTTATCTTATTTTCTTTATACAATATTACATTCAAACAATAAAATCAAATAAAACTTTAACAATTTATCATATTAACCTAAAAAATTATTTAAACAACAAACCTAATAAAAAAAAACATCTGAGAATAACCTATAAATAAAAATAATTCCTAAATTTGCCAACTTATCTCTCATGCTCGTCAAATACAAAAAATTCCTTACTTTCTCTTACAATTTATTAATCTTAATAAAAATGTAGATTAATAAATAAAATAAATTACAATTTAGATTAAAAAAATAAAATTTTAAAAATTTCAAACATAAAAACACATCAGATTGTTTAAAAATCAAATAAAACTTTTACAACTTATCATATTAACCTAAAAAATTATTTAAACAACAAACCTAATAAAAAAAAAAATATCAGACAATCACCCATAAATAAATAAAAATAATTCCTAAATTTGCCAATTTATCTCTCATGTTCGTCAAATACAAAAAAAAAACCTTCATTACATCAATCCCACAATTTAATAATCCAATTTCCACTCTAACCTAAAAAAAAAAAAAAAAAAAAACAACAACTACAAATAACTAACAGAAAACTTTAGAAGAAAAAACTTTCAAATCACCAATAAATAAAAACCAATCCCCAAAAAAATTCGTCTTCTGAACCTCATAGTCACAAACTACAACAAAAACATCAACATCAACAACCAACTTAACTAAAGAATCCCCTATACCGATAAAAACTAGTCCCAAGATTTCTTCCCTTTTCTTCCACCATTTCCATTCTCTCTGTCCCACTGTTTCATTCGTTAAAGAAAAAATTGCAATTCTCTTTTGACCAAAAGAAAGAAATAAAACACACACACACACAAAAAAAAGAAAGAAAGAGAGGAGAAGGTGAGGAGACGTTGCAGTTTCGCCGCAAATCCGAAAATATCCATGTCGACCGAGGGTATGTTGAAATCTGGCATAAGTTTTGGAAATTTGCCAAGATAAGAAGAAAACTGTATTCTCTCTCTCTCTGTCTCTCTCTCTCTCTCTCTCTCTCTCTCTCTCTCTCTTTAGTTTGGAGGCCATGCCAGGCCAAAGGCAAACGCTGCTTCTTCCTTCCCCACTTCCACTTCCACTTCCACCATCACCTCCTCCTCCCTTCTCCTGCACTTCCACCTCGTCCTAGTACTCGTCCTTAGTCCTTAGTCCTCATCTTTGTAGTTGTACCTTTCGAAACGTCTAGCTTGTGAAGCAAAAAAAAAAGATCAGCCTAACCCCTATCTATATGAAAATAAAAAAAAAAAACACAAAAGGGGGGCGCGGGCGGGGGCGGGGTGCATGGGGCATGGGGGTTTTAGGGTTGAAGGGGAAATGTCGAAGACTATCGTCGCGTTTCGAAGGACTTCGATCGAAACTGCGGACTTTTCTACGAGTACGATTCAACGACCTTTTCCTTTTATTCCAAACTTATATATATATATATATATATATATATATATAACACACACACATACATTATATACAAACATACATGCATATATATGTGTGTATATACGTATATATGTATATATAGAGAGACAGAGACTATTTCTTTTACTGTATTCTCTGTATTCTACTTACTAATACTACTACTACTATTTCTTTTCAATTGTCACCCTCTATGTCCCTCTAGGACTAACCTTTTATTCCCTTGGAATGGAAACTCTACGTGAAACCTATCTTTGTCTTTGTCTTGTTAACTCTCTTTCTCTTTTTCTTTTTCTTTTTCTTTTTTTTTCTATTTCGTTTTTTGTTTTCATTTAAAAAGATTATTATTTTATATATTAAACTTTGTTTTATTATTGTGTAATTAATATTGTGCAATATCCATGTATATTTTTTTGGGAGAAATATACTATAGGAATATAATAAAATATAATAAATAATATATTTATTGTACAGGTTGAAATATAGATTATTTTTTTGAAATATGTGATTTTTGTTTAAGTAGAAGATATTTAATCAATTTCTAGATAACCATTTCACTATAATGCAGTTACAGTGACTCAAACAATTGATCAAATGTTCTAACAGTTTTTTTAAAATTTTTACATAACTTTCGTAATTCACATAGTACAGAAATAATTGAAATATGTTACACATTATACATAACTTGTTATTGTTTATATGGTACAGAAATCATTTAAATATGTTGCATATTTTAAGCAAAATTAAAGAAAATTAACAAATCTGGGATTTGATCAATTTTTTGTGTCTGGGGAAAAATGAAATGTTAGTACTTCGTATTACCCTCTTTTAGCTTTCAGTACAGCTTTTATGCATCTTGGCATGCTATTTAATAAATTTTTGCACTGTTTAGGCTTCATTTTGTTTTCAAGCGACTTTTACTTTTGACCACAATTCAATAATACATCTCGAATTATGATCGAAATTGACAACTGCTCTTTTCAGTAAACTCCATAGGAGTTCTATTGGATTCAGATCGGGAGACTATCAGGGAAGTCTAAAAAAAGTAAATCCATGAGCTTTAAACCACTCTTTGGTGATTTTGTTCGGTTGTTTAGGGTTGTTTTCGTGCTAAAAAATGACTTCTTTTGCATTCTTATTCCATTTTGCCAAGCTTCCAATGAAACTTTTCTGCAGAATGGATGTGTATGATGTTGCAGTCATTCGACCTTCAATTTTTTTAACGCATCCGATGACCACACTGGTCATGCAACCCTAATGTACAAGATATGACCTCCTCCAAACTTTAATGTTGAACGTGATCAAAAATAAAGAAACCTCTCCTATAAGTGACACAGGAAGCTTTGACTGGTGTTTGCAAAAAAATATAAAAATTATACAGATCTCGATTGGGCCCGAGTAGTATGATCAGATAAGACGAAAATTAATCGTTTTTGGTGCAGTGAACACGAATGGACATGGTGAGGAAATAAAAAACAACTGGGACCACATCACGTTCATCCAACATTCAAAAATTTAAACACTGTGAGAACATTTGATCAATTGTTTGAGTCACTGTATATATAAATATTAGTTTTGCTATAAAGCATTAGCTATATATATTATTTTTAATATTACAATTAATATTTTATAATTTATATTTTATAATGAATTTAATAATTAATAAAATAAGAAATAATAAAATATAATTAATATTATCATAAAGTATATATATATATATGAATATATGAATATAATTAATAAAAATAATAATAATAATATATAAAAATTAATAATAAAATTTTAAAATTGAAATTATTATGTAAAAAAATTTTTATATTATAACCATTCCATTATGATTTCACGTGAATAGAATAAAAAAAAAAAAAAAAAGGAAAAAAAGGGAGAATACTTGTATAGATAGATTCATTATAGTTTCTGTTAGTAGTCAAGGACGATGAGAATTCGAAAGTGTGCAATCAAAGTTTCAGAAAGGGTACTTTAACTTTGAATATAGATATTATGATGTTATCGATAATCGATATATATAGTCATTTTAAATTATTCATTTGGTACACTTATATTATATTTTTCTACAATCACATTTATACCTTTATTCTAAATTTATTATTATAATAATTATAATATAGAATTTATCTATTTTTAATATAAATTTTTAACAATTTCATATTCCTAGATTTAAATTTTGTTTTTTAATTTAATGATAAAATAATTCATTATCTAAATTGTAATTAAAATAGGAGAAATAAATGATTGGTTAGAAATTAATTTAAATAACGATACCTAAATCATAATTACGTAATTATTGTATATTAATTAATATTCAATAATAAATATATAAATAATATTAATAATAAATTTGATATTAAAAAAAATATTATTATATGTTATAATGAATTTAAACTGAAATGTACAAAAAAAAAATAGAAAAATAATAAACAAATACATTAAAATAAGTTTTTATTTGATATAAATACCCATAACTAAATCATAAATATATAATAAATGTATATTAATTAATATTCAATAATAAATTTGATATTAGTATATTTATATTAATATTAATATAAATTTGATTTAATTTGATTATTATTATCATATTATTATAGATACAATAAATTTTAATTGAAATATACCAAAAAAAAGAAAGGAAACAAATACGTTAAAATAAATTTTTATTTATTATAAAAAATAACACCTAAATCATATATTTATAACAAATGATATAATAAATAATAATAATAAATAATACAAATACATAAATATTAATATATTTATAATAATAAATTTCATCATTAAAAAAATTATATATGACAGACAAAAATTTTCATTGAAATGTATTATTATTATTATTACTATTATTAACTAGCATTAGGAACTCGAAAGTTCATTGCCACAAATACCAAATCCCGTCATTGTTTCCGTTCCTGATCCGTACGTTTCTTCCATTCGCGGTCTTCGTATCCTATTTCTTTCAGGTCCCTTCTAATATTATCCTCCCATCTACGTCTTGGTCTACCTAATGGTCTTTTCCCGTTTGGTATACCGACCAATATTTTGTGCACCCTTCGATCCTCCCCCATGCACCGCGCCACGTGACCAGCCCATCTTAATCGGCGTGATTTTACAAAGTTGATAATGTCCGGTTTGTTGTACAATCGATGTACTTCAACGTACCTTCAGCTGGTCTAAAAGGTTACAATAAAATTCAGAATTTATTGTTTTACCAGTTTGCAAGTAATCCACAAACAAAATTCCTTTTGCATCCCAAAAAACTGATGGTAACACCTTCTTGACCGATTTCTGGACACGAACTCGTTTCGGAGCCGAAGAACCAGGTTCACACCACTCTTTAGCCTCTTGTTTTGATTCAGAATCATGGTGATAGATCCAAGTCTCATCCATAATGATGAATCGACGCACAAAATCCACTTTATCCTTTCGAAAACGCTCTAAATGTTGCTGAGAAAGTCGCATTCGAATGTGTTTTTGTTCCATTGTTAGCGAATGCGGCACCCATTGTGCACACAACTTTTTGAAACCCAATACTTCAGTCAAAATATTGCTTACACTGCCCAATGGGATGTCTAGAGCTTCTATTAAATCCCTTTCAGTCACTCGACGATTTTCCAATACGATATCCTGTATTTTTTCTACGATTGTTTCCATTTTCTTGAAAATTACGTAGTTTTCTTCCGAAACAAAACCGCTAATGACTTTCCGGTACACCTGGTATTAATTTGAAACTCGATGGTTCCAGTTCCGCCGAGTGTTCCTGTCCCTAAACGCGACGAACCCTTCATTTGGGGGCTTCGTAGCCTATTTCTTTAAGATTTTGAAATAACATTGTCCTCCTATCTATATCTCAGTCTACCTTGTGCTCTTTTCCCGTTGGGTACACCGACCAATATTTTATGCGCCCTTCGATCCTCCCCCATGTGCGCCACGTGACCAGCCCATCTTAATCGGCGTGATTTTATGACGTTAATTATGTCTAGTTTGTTGTACGATCGATGTACTTCAACGTTATGGTGTTTTCTCCATTCGCCCGTTTCCTCATCGCGTTTTGCACCGAAGATTTTACGAAACAACTTAATTTTCTAAATCGTAAATTTCTTTTGGGCCCGTAACGTAAGTGACACCACGTTTCGCTACCATAAAAGACTACCAGCAGGATGATTGTCCTGTATATCCTGATTTTTAATCGCCTAGACAACAACCGCGAGCTGAGTAATTTGTTAACCGAATAAAAACATGCATTACCTAAATTGATTCTTTTCTTGAAGGGGACATGTCAAGAAAAAAATCGATTTTTTTCTTTTTCGATTTTCTGAAAGAATATTATTTCAAAAATATTTCTTCAAATTTTGGTAAAGATCCGCCCATTATTTATGAAACTGTAGTAGTTTAAACGAAGCGTGCCGTAGCGCTCAAAGTAAGTTGCCAAAACTTTAAACGTTAATTTCTCCTATTCGCGTTTTTAAAACGGTTGCCCTCGTTGCGTCCAGACCATTTATCCGATCCTTACCAAATTTTGTACAGTAATACTAGATACACGTATCTAGGGAATGAACGAAAGGAATTTTCGAAAAAATGCCAATATTTTTTTCTTTTCTCAAAAACTCGGCGATTTTTCTGCAAAAATGTCAATTTTTTCGCAAAAAATCGACTACTTTGAGAAAAATTAAAAAATCAAAATTTCCTGCCGTTCATTCCCTGCGCCAACATCTCTACTAAAGGATAACACTCGGTTTTTATGTTTCTGATGAACCAATTTTTGCCAGTGAGGGCAACCGAAAATCACCTTTTTTTTGGACTCTTAGAAAAGTCGCCACAGACAACACAATTTACAATATTTTTACACACAAAAAATTGTGAGTATAGTTCAGATATATAACTTACATATACAAAAAATTTGTTTTGATATTAATAAAACTGGCTGCAAAAAAATTCACAAAAAAACCGCTTTTTTTTTGCACTCGAAGGTGGACGTGTCCCCTTAAGTTCTTCGTTAATTTCGTTCGTCTGGTTCAATAACCATACAATAAATGTATAAAAGAATAAAATAGAATTGAACAATTAAATAGATTAAAAAAAAGTTTTGTATTTATTATATATTATTATAAAAAAAAAGAAAACCGATACTAAATAAGGATATAAAAAAAAAGTATTGGATTAAATAAAAAGAACAGATGGAAAAAATCTTGTATACTAAAGTCAACTGTTGGCATTAATGTTTTTCTTGAATTCCATGGCTGTCCATCAAATCGATTGACGTGGGTACAAATGGGTAGTGTACCCAAAGATGCGCCAAAAATACGCGTCTATAAAACGTATCGTGGAAAAGCACTCATGTAAAACAACCAATGAACAAAATCATTTATATATTTATCATCCTTTTCAAATCTAGCTTGTGATCATTTAACCTACAATTAAACTAACTATAATCTCATTTTACTTTTATACCATATATGAATTATTAATATTTATTTTATTATATTATTTTTATTATTAAATAAATAAATATATATATATATTTAATAAAAATGATGATAGAGTAATAATATATTATGCATAATGTAATAATATATTATGATTATTATATTACCAATTAAATGTTTTATATAAAATAATGTAATATTATTAATTATATATTTTATAGAAAAATAATATAATATTATATCTATTATATATAAATATATATATATAATATAATATTATATTAATTATTATATATTGATCTAAAATAATATAATATTATTTCAATTACATAATATTATTTTATATAGACATAATATATATATATATATATATATATAGAATAATAATTATAGATAATATTATTTCAATTACATATTGATATAAAATAATATTATATTATTAATTATAAATTTTCATAGGAAATAATGTAGTATTATTTCAATAATATATTAATATAAATTAATATTATATTAATTATTATATATTGACCTAAAATAATATTATATATATAATATTATTTCATATAGAAATAATATACATAAAATGATAATTATAAAATATAATATTATTTCAAATACATATTGATAAAAAATGATATTATATTACAAATTATTAATGTGCATAGAAAATAATATAATATTTGCAATTATATACTCATATAAAATAATACAATATTATATCAATTATATATATTCAATATAAAAAATAATACTACATTAATTATTATATATTGATCTGAAATAATATAATATTACTTCAATTATACATATTGATATAAAATAATATTATATTATTAATCATATTTATATTAATAATAAATATAAGATATTATCAAAAAAAAAAATGTTAAATTAAGTTTGATCTTGATGATGATTTTTTTACCATTCATTAATAAGAAAAATAGAATAAAAAAAGAAAAAAAAGTGTTAACAGCACACGGTGTTCCCAAGCGGTCACCCATCCAAGTACTAACCGTGCCCAGTGATGCTTAACTTAAGTGATCGGACGAGAACTTGTGTTTTCATCACGGTATGGCCGTTAACGATAACTAACCATATACTAAATACACTTGTCTTATACTTCGTAATATTAAATATGAAAATATACATTTGTACAGATCATAACATATTTTTGAAATGAAACCTTCAAAAAGACAAAGCTTCAAGAAAATGAGACAAATGCACAGTACCAGAAATAAACTAATTGTAGGGTTCATTTATTATAATATTGTAACCATATATATTTTTATATAAAAAAATAATATTATATTAATTATTATATATTGAATTGAAATAATATAATATTATTTCAATTACATATATATATAAAATAATATTATATTATTAATTATATTTTTATCTTATTTAAAATAATATAACATTATCTCAATTATATATTTATATATAAAATATTATAATATTATTTCAATTTTAAATTAATATAAAATATAATATTATATTATCAATTACATATTCATATTTAATATAATAATTTAATATAATCTGAATTATATATTAATATAAAATCATATTATATTATCAATTATATTTTTATATATATTTATAATAATATTATATTATATTATTAATTATATATTTCTTATATAATACAATATTATATATATATAATAATTTAATAAAATTAATTATATAATTATAATTTAATAATTAATTAAATATTATTAATAACATATACTAATATAATTATTATATTATAAAATATTAATAGAAAATAATGCTATAATATATCAACAAAATTAATAAAAAAACAATTGACCAAATTCTACATAAAATAATTATAATTAACTATCCATACTAAATGAGGTATATTGTTGAATGTTGTTTATATTGTTTTATATTGTTTTGTATATTGTTAATATTAATATCTAATATTATATTAGGGCATAATTAGAATTAAGTATATTGTCAAGGGGAACGAACATGTAAGGGAGGCCTTCGGGGTAAACACCCTAAAGGTTTGTTGAAAAATAATAACCTGTGATGAATGAAATGAAAAAAAATACCTGAAAAATAAACTTCTTCTACTTCTATAATTAATTATCCAAACAAATGTTAATTAAATAATCTTCAAAAATTAGCAAATTCATAATATTAACCTCGAACATTTTCTTGTATAAAAAAAAAGAGAGAAAAAAAGTAAAAATATCAAAGTTTATAACATTTTTATGATTAATCCAAAATTTTCGATCTTTTTATCATTCTCGTTTATTACCATAATATCTTTGTCAAACTTCTATTTCAAAGTTTGGTTTAATTGTTTAACCAGCCACTAAATTCTTAGTATCCACACGATTTATCGTACAACCATTTTGTTTTTGTGTGTTCTTTCTATCTTTCTTTTTTTTCATTTTCGAATTAATAATCTCGTGACGTTTTATCTGGCAAGAGTTGTTAAAACGTATGAACGAACGAAACCGTGTGACCAAACTAACATCATGCTAACTGCTGGTTACCACACGTTTTCTAACGTTTCTATAATTTACGGTCGGTTCGTAAAACGATTTGAAAACCGCAAAATACTTGCGGTGGTTTATTACTCTTTGCGGCACAGAATTTCAGATAATAAAATAGCCCTGTGTTGCATAGAGACACCTTTTTTTAGTAATTTTACTGTAATATTTAAAAAGGTACCATTTTACTGTAATATTAGAAAAAGAAAAATTTATCTTTTCTGTTTATTTAAATATTTGTATGTTTTATTTAAAATTTTTCAATATTATTATTCTTCATCTTTTTTCTTATATTTAAACATTTTTGTCCATTTCTATATTTTATTTCTTCATTTTTTTTTTTTTTTGTAATATTAAATTCCATTTTTTCTTGTATTTTTTTATTTTTGTCAGAAAAAATTTGATTTTATTATTTTATAATTACCTAAATATAATAATAATAATAATATTATTATCTCCTCTCCCTTTTGTTATATTTAAACATTTTGTTCTATTTCTTTTGGTTTTGTTTTTATTTTTTGTTTACTACAATGTCAGATAAAAAAAATTCTTCTTTTCTTTTGTGCTTTTCGTTTTCGTTCAGAAAAATTTTTATTTTCGCATTTTTATATTCAAAACGTTCATCGATTTATTTCTTTTTCATTGAATAATTATGAATATTTCTTACTCATGAATATTAATTATTCGTTATTACTAATTACATTTTAATTACTGAAAAGTAACCTTCTTTTCCGCGTTAGAAGTAATTTCACACGTAGTTTAATGACTCATGAGACTGTTTTAAACAAAAAAAACAAATATTGTAATATGTATATTCGCAGTATTTAAATACACGCAAACATTCTTTCTCGTTAGTTGTTTTCTTTCTGTTTTTTTTCTTTTTCTTTTTTTCAAAGGATGCAATTATTTCTATTAGAATTATTCTCACGAATTATGATTGATATAATGAAATGTTGTATTGTTGGAAAATGTAATTCATCGTAATTATAATTTACACGAATGAATTATTATTCATTCTCTAAGAACATCATTATTTTTTTTTTAATACAAAACCATAATAATATCGAATAAAAACATATATATATATATATACCTGATTAATAAAGTAAATTGCATTAATACTAAATACAATTAGTAACATGTATATAATGTATATAATGTTTACGTTTAATAGTATTATCATTATGCATCATGTCATTGAGATCATTAAATAATTTATTAAATGCCTTAACACGTTCGCGACGGGGCCTGAATTCACCAGCTGCACCGTGGGGCGGGGCTGTTTTTCGTACTCGAACCCATCGGGCGGGCTGAGCCGGTGGTACATGAACCTTGCCGCATTATAGCAATTGACTTGAATATCGGATCAAATGGCATCTTATTACAGTTGCTTAAGAAAAACAGTGAAATGGTATAGGAAGATCACAATACAGCTACTTTGCGAGACAGCAATAGTAAATGCGTATTACATACACAAAACATGGGGTTAGTGGTGAAATGAGCATTTGGAAATTTAGGGAAAAAATTATTGATAAATTATTAACAACTGAAGAAATGTCAATGGGGCAAATAAAGGATAGCAACCTTCATTTTATAAAGAGATATCCAGGCATTGCAAGAAATGTTCGCAAGCGCTGCAGGGAATGTTACAGTAAATTGTCAGAACGTGTGCGGGGCCCCGTCATAGCCGCAAAAAAAGCCAACCGCGTTACGACACTTTGCCCTCTTTGCGACAATCAGTCGGCTTTGTGTATACAACGTTTCGGAGAAGTTCACAAAAATAAATAGTTCTTCTATGTATATAAATATGTCAATAAATTTGTTAGTTACAATAATCACCTTTTTATTAGATCGACACCGGCGTGTACCACCGGTGGCTCATCCCGCCCGATGGAACAATTCTGCATGTACCACCGGTGGTACACCCCGTCGCGAACGTATTAAGTCCACTTTTTCTTGTTTTCGAAAAAATACAAAATAAACATATCTGTTAATTACAAAATTTAGAGCTCATATTGGGTGAGAATTTTTTTAAGGTTTCTAGCAACCCATTTTTCCGTGTCACTTGTAAACAAAAAAATAATTGATTTTTTTGACCCACCCTAATATATATATAATAATAATAATAAATAATTATTATATTGTAGTATGCTGTATTTCAAAATATAATTTGAATATTTATATTTGAAGTTGTATTAACGCTGGTTGATAGTCGATGAACAACAAATTGAAATTGCAATTGAAATTGAAATTGAAAAGTCGTGCTTATAAGCTCGACTTTTCAAACTTTAAAGATAGCTGTCTATTTCTGCCCTAAGAGAATACTTTATTACGTGTTAGAGCTTTACTATATGCCAGATGGCATCCTCGTATAACTGTCACGCCTAGTTGGAACTTACTATTTTAAGGTTTTCCACTACTAACTAAAGAAAGAAAGAGATAGACAGAGAGAACTAGAAAGAACGCATGTGTATGTCTATATGTATGAGTATGTGTATAGATGTGTGGGTGTGAGAAAGATAGAGATAGATAAATGCGTTATATTCCACTTTACATATTAGCATTTACCAACACCACTTGAAACTGTTTGACATATGTCTCTCTTTCACTTTCTACGATTTACTATGTAAACATTAATTCAAATAGGAAACATTTAATCTTATCCCTTTTTTTTGTTTTTTTAAACGTATAACGTTTTACAAATAAATGGAAAATAAATGGAAAATAAATGGAAAATAAATGGAAAATAAATGGAAAATAATAAATGCTAATTCCAATGTTCAAATATTCCTATTATTCATTCTTGATTATTATGTATATATATATATATATATATATATATATATATATATATATATATATATATATATATATATATATGATAATATAATTTAATATAATAATATAATTAAATATATTATAGATTATTTTTCATAAGAATTATTTTTAGAAAGTAGTGAAAAAATTGAAATTAAAATTTAATTAAGAAAAAATTAAAAAAAATAAAATTAATAATTTAAAATTAAAATTAAGTTAAAAGAAAAATAAAAGTTAAAAATTAATTTAAAAAAATAAAATAACAAAGTTAAAATTTAAATTAAACAAAAAAAAATTAATAAAAAATAATGTTATCAAATTGAAATTAAAATTTAATTTAAAAAAAAAGTAAAAAAAATAAAATTACAAAATTAAAAAAAAACCAAAATTAAAATACATTTTATGTCAATTTTAAATTGAAAAAGAGGAAATTCAAATTAATATAAAAACAAAATTAAATTTAAAGTTAAAATTAAAAAAAAACAACATGAAAGGTTGAAAAAACATTTGTTATTAAAAAGAAAATTATATTACAGTGAGAAATTAATTAGTAAAATTTCTAAAAAAAAAAGAAATAAATTATACTCTTGCAATTTTTTACAATTTCAAAACGTTATTCTCCAAAATCAAAAACAAATTCGTCTTTTTCGAGCTAATTTGATAACGCAATCATTTCTAATATTTAATTTGATTTATTTTATCTATTACAATATATTATACCAACTTACAATTAATTTATTTTTTATAAAAATTTTAATTAAAATTGTAAACAATTTCAAAAGAAATATATTTGCAAATAAATTTCACGTTTGGTGTATTTTTTCTTTTTTTTTTTTTTTTTTCTTGTCATCGTTAAACGTCTGCCTGTTACGAGTTTGTGTGCGTGTGCATGTGCGTGTATTCGTGATACGCATATGTATATATAAAATTGAGTATTGACGTTATCAATGATGACCCTGGGGCTTTTTTAAGGTGTACTTTGTACAGGTGGAAAGCACTTGGAAGCTCGGACCTCGATTGACGCCAAGAAGTCGGCGTGTTTCATGTCTCTTCATTTCTCATTCACTTTCATTCGATCGATATATAATAAAAACGATGTTATAGTTCATCGCAGTAAGTACAGTTCACGAACACAACTGTCTTGTCTGAACCATCGCTGAATTATGCGAATTATTTGGCCAAGTTTGGATTAAGTAATAAATCTTTCAAACAGTATAATCTTTTGACCTATCAAATTTAATATAAATAATATAAATATATATATATAAATAATAAATATATATAAATCTATTATTAATATAAAAATATTTAATTAATTTTGTATTTATTTATTTTTTTATTGATAAACGAATACGCACACGTGCCAATGTTTTATTTTATACGTGTACGTATATAAATACTTAATATATATATATATATAAATATTATTAATTTATTTTTTATTTGTATTTTTAAATTGATATAATTAATTGACTCTATATGATACATGTAAAAAATAATAATTAAAAATTGTGCTCATTCGAAATGATATCTCATGTGTGTATACGTATGAATTAGGATTATCATTGGTTATACTTCGGGTTAAATTTCAGGATCATCGATAAAACGAACATTTAACTGATTATAAATTATCGCATGATGTTGACGCAATAACAGATATTTCCACGTCGGACAAATATAATATGCTCGTGAATGAATTTTACAATGTTATGTTGGTCATTTTAATATTTCACTTTTTTTCGAATTTATTGTTTTTTTTTTATTTTTATTTTCTTCTTCCAATCAATACAATGTACAATTTAACCAGTTAAGTGCGTTCAACGTGTATACACGTCGTACCAAATCTCTACTGCGGTACTTTTGACGTATAAACTCATCGTGTAAAATAAAAAATTAATATTCATTATAAAAACTCGAAATGTCAATAAAATGTAATGAGAATATTATTTGGTGATATGTTTCCTTTATATTACCAATACGACCACTATGTATTTTATTTATATTTATTTAATTTATTTTTATTTATAAGATGTGATGTTTGCTGAAAAAATGGAAAATGCAAGGAAACAAGGTTTTGTTGTACGACCTGTGAAGCTGCACTTTGCATAGTACCGTGCTTTGAAACATATCACACATACATAGCTTGACATTTTCTAAACTATTTTCTTATTTTTCTTGTTTCTTCTTGTTATCTTCAATTTTTCTTGTTTATGTATATTATTATTTTTTTTTTTTTTTTTGACAATTTTCAAGCTTTTAGTAAGAATAACGTATTCAGAAACGAATTGTTAGTTTTGCTGACTTTGAATAAAAATATAATCCTCCTGCCTTTTTCGTAAAATGTTTAAGGGTACATACTGGTTTATCATTTTGAAAAAATTAATTTTTTTTTTTTTTGCATTTTTCGAAAGTAGACATATGTAGAATTATCATACAAAAATTGTAGAACGATCCGAGCAGTCTGAGTATATTATTTTGCGACCCAAACACATAGAGATATTACAGATAGAGGAGACAAACCATCTGCGATTGTGTAAGTAGAAATGTCTCTGCATGAATATAGCAGCAAAAAACAAAAGGTTGATATTGACCTGACAAAAACAGAATTACTTGAAAGATGTTTAGGTGGTCACACATTTAAAATAATAATGAGTGCTTCAACAAATGCGTTTGGGCTATGGTGCCTAAACACCTATTTAATGGTAAAAAAATTGTTGAAATAGCTTTTAAATTGGCAGCTTGTATATTCAACGAAGGTTTTGATCGAATACTGAAAATAATGCACGTTTTGGTGATAAAACTTGGCCCTATCGCAGTCAATTATGCTAGTAACCGCGGCAACACGCGTGTGCGCTCAGCCAATCGTTTGAGCGGAGAATCTTTAAAAGAGGCCAGGACACAACGAAAAAAGGCTAGAGTGGAAGATAATGAGTATTTTGAAGAAGCAGAAGGCATACTGTATGGTGCAGGCATCGCAGAATAAGGTAAAGTCAGACTTTTTTTTAAATTTTGTAAAAAAAACTTTAAACGCGTTCTTCTCGAAACAACGTTTTTTCGGTTGGCGGGCATGATATGTCCGAAACTACTCAACCGATCCTTCTGAAATTTTAACCACATACTCTACACATGAATGGCTATCTCGCATGCTACAACTAAGTCAAAATATTAATTTTTACTATTTTTTTTTACAAAAAACTGCGAAAAAAATCGTTGATTTTTTTATTTTTCGAAAAATGGCCGTCATTTTGTTTTGTTTTCATAAAAATTAATAGTTTTAGCATACCCTATAGCCATTGTCATACTGAATTTAAAACCGTTTAATTTTGTTGTTTTAGATCACCCGTTCTCAAATTTCGATGCCCGCCAACAGCATACCTACTTTTGACGGGTTCACATTTGTCAGCCATTTTGGATGTCAAAAAACGTTAAAAACAATCAAAAAAAATTTTTTTTTCTTGTACTTCTAGAGTGTATTTATCATACCGAACAACTTTCATATGTATATGTATCCTACAAAGCCTAACAAAAAATCGTGAAAATAGCCTTTTTTTTCGGCATATAAATCAGAATGAACCCTTAATAGTACCATTTGCCCTGCGTTCAAAGTATGGAGGGTAGAGGTAAGGAGTATCATCTCATATGGGAGAAAATTTGAAAAAGTTTGTCAAATTCTAGAAAGAAAATTAGATAAAAAGAAAGAAAGAGTGCAAAAGAAGAAAAGGGGTAGAGTTTGAGGGGTAGAAGAAGAAAAAGAAAGGGTATATGTGACTTATGTGTGTATGTATGTAAAAATATGTACAAGCCTAAATAAATATTAAATAAAAATTATATAAATAATAATTAATAAAAAAAAAATAAATAAATAATAATCGTTTATTAAAAAAAAAAAAATCAAAGAATAAAATAAACAATAATAATAATAAGAAAAAAAATTAAATAAATAATAATACAAAAAATTAAACGCATAAATATTAATACAAAAATTATAAGAACGAGGAAAAATTTATAATAAAAAAAGATTTAGAAATTTATAAAAAAAAAGGATATAGTGAAAAATAGGTGAAAAAAAAAGAGATAGGTTTAGGGGTAGAAGAAGAAGAAGAAGAAGAAGAAGAAGATGGGATATTACCAACGTAAATAAACTTTCATAATTTTCATTAAAAAATTTCGCGTTAATAAAAAATCATCAAAAAAATAACAAACGAAATATTCAAAATAAAAAAAAAACCTTCATAAAAATTAAATAAAAAAAAAACCCCAAAAAAAACAACAAAAATTTCTTCAACCCCTTTCACCTACCCCCGCCACCCACCCCACTTTCTTCTTCTTCCCATGGTGTAGAAAAACAATTAGGGGGTGAGAGTGGGAATTATAAAAAACAAAAAAATTGAAAAACTAATCGTAAGAATGAAGAGGGAGGGGGAAAGTAATAGAGCCATTAGGCAGAACCCAAAGGTAATTGGTCGAATTGGAAAAAGTCTTGAGGCCTTTTCTGGTTCCCTGTCTTCCCCTTCTCCCGTTTACCTTCCTCCCCACCTCCTCATCCCACCCCTCTTCCATTCCCGGTTTGCTCTCGTTTATACCCCTTTATATTGATCGACATAAATACGAAGTTGCAGTTTGCTTCGTGCCGGTGCGCTTCGTCTCCTGCACGCCTCTGCATAATTCGGCCTATAGATATTTCCACCCCACAACCCCCCCCCCCCTCTCGCCGCTCTCCCCTCCTATCTACCCCTCTAACCCCCCTTCCTCCTCCTTCATCCTACATACAAACTCTATACTAACCCTTTATCCCTCTATCTATTCCGTTTTCTTCTCTCTCATTTCTTATTTCTTATTTCTTTTTTTTTTTTTTAATCTAATTTCCTATATATGAAATTTGTTGATATTGTTGAAATTGTTCAGATAATTTTTTGTTTCAATATTTAGGCGTATAATAATTTTTTTATTATTATTATTATTATTATTATTATTGTTTATTTAATTTTTATTTCTATTTTATTAAACATATTTATTTAGTAGTTTATTTTCACTTGTACCCCTATAGGGTATTTACCCCGAAGGCCGCCCCCCTACATGTTCGTTCACCTTGACAATATACTTAATTCTAATTATGCCCTAATATAATATTAGATATTAGTATTAACAATATAAAACAATATAAACAACATTAAACAATATACCACATTTGGTAACTATATAGACTATATAAAACTATAACATATATATACTTCATATTCCTTACATGTATTTCATTATATGTGTAATTGTTCCACTCACACTCTGTCTATCTTCTCGTTCCCCCTTCCCCCCCCCTATCTTGGCCCATTTTCCTGGCCAGCCTTTCGAAACTTCTCATAACATATTTATTTATTTTTTTATTTTTTTATTTTTATTGATTTTTATTTATTTAATAATGCATTTTTTCATATTTATTATTTATATATTTTATATATTTTATTTATTTAATTTATTTAATGTATTTAATGTATTTTTCACATTTAGTTATTTTATTTATTTTATATATTTTATTCATTCAATTCATTTTTTATATTTATTATTTATATAAAATGTATCCAATACTTATGTACGCTTAAACATATTTTTATCCGCACAAACACATACAAACATCTTCCTCTTATTCTAACCCTCAACCTATTCCCTTTACTCATTCCTTACTCTTTTTATCTTTTCATCTTATTTTTTATTTAGAATTTTACAAACCTTTCTTCGTTTCCATAATTTTTCTTTCGATATTTCAATGTAAATATATATGTAATCTTGTATTATTATTTATTTAATATTTTTTTTTTATTATTGTTTATTTTTTCCTTTTTATATTTTATTAAATGTCTAAAAAAATATTCTTGAGAAATTTCTTCTTTTTTTTTTTAATTTTAATTTAATTAAAATATATATTCTTTTTTTCTGTGACAATGAATATAATTTAAAAATTATTATATTTGTTCCTTATATATATATAATATTTTATTATTAAATAATAATAAAAACAAATAATAATTATAAATAATAAATTGAAGTTTATTCTTTAAAAAAATTATGATTATTAATAATAAATTCGTTAACTAAATTTAATAGATTTAATAATAAAATTAAAGAATAATTATATTTTAATAAATTTAACAACAAAATTAAGTAATACTTATTATTAATAAATTTAATTTTAAAATTTAATATATTAAATAACAAAAATAAATAATAATTATAAATAATAAATTTTATTTCAAAATTTATTAAATTAAATAATAATTATAAATAATAAAAATTGATTTCAAAATTTAATAAATTCGATAATAATTATAAATAAAAAATTTAATATTTAAATGTAATTAATTAAATAACTACATTAAATTATGATTATTAATAATAAACTCGGTAATTAAACTAAATAAATATAATAATAAACGTAAAGAATAATTAATAATAATAATAATAATTTAATTAACAAATTTAAATAATATTTGTAAATAATACATTTAATTTCCAAATTTAATAAATTAAATAACAAAATTAAATTATAATTATAATTAATAAATTCGATAATTAAATTAAATAAATCTAATAATAAAATTAAAGAATAGTTAATAATAATAATAATAATAATAATTTAATTAACAAACTTAACTAACAACTATAAATAATAAATTTAATTTTAAAATTTAATAAATAAAAATATATAACAAAATTAAAATTATAATTATTAATAATAAATACGATAATTTAATTAAATAGTTTTATTATAATGAAACTAAATAATAATTAATAATTATAAAATTTATATACATATATACATATGTATATATATATATAGATGTATGTGTGTGTGTGTTTGTACTGATACAAATTTGTGATGATTAATTCGTCATAAATTTTTGCTTAAACTTTTAACCCGAGAATACAAAAAAAAAAAAAAAATCTTTGATAATATGATACGTACTTAATTAATTAATTACAAATTCTACAAAGTTTTTATTATTTATCAATTAAAATGATAAATTCAATTAATTAATCGAATCAAAAAAGGAGATACAATTTAAACAAAAAACAAAAAAAAAATTAACTCAACTCGAGATTATATTTTCGAAGTAATAAAAATATTAACGAAATTTATCTAACAAAAAAAAAATTAAACAAAAAAAACCTTTAAAGAAAACCAAACTTCGAGACGTAAATATATGGAAATAATTGAATTGTAATACAGTGCCATCTATTGAAAGAACCTTACAGAACCTAGATAACCTCTAAATGAAAATCTTTAAATTAGTAATAAAAAATAATAATAAAAAAAAAAAGAAAAATTGCGATAAAAATTGTGCTATGTGCTAAGTTGGAAAAAATCACGTGAAATAAAATAAATTTCATTAAGATAAGTTGAGTGGTTTCTGAATTATTAGTGGACAAACATATTGTGACACTGAATTTTTATATATATAGAATTTTTTATTAATTAATTAATTAATATATAGAATTAAATTATATATTGAATTACAGTGGCGTTCAGGGCAACGAAAGGGCGCACGAGCTTGCCAGACTTGGAGCTTCACGGCACGATCTGGCAAGCCAATGCCACATCAGCGAGTCAGAGGGGCTCATGCGGTGGAGATCTAAGAAGTGGGCTACGGACCGCTTCAGGGATCTCTGGGTGCAAGGCCCTGGCATGAGGCACACGAAGGCTCTGTTTTCAGGGCCTTCGGAGGAGCTAGGTACCGAGCTGATCAACCTGGACCGAGCCCAATTGAGGCTGTTGGTAGGATTGTTCACCGGGCACTGGCACCTTAGAAAGCACCTTACGCGACTGGGCCTTGCACAAGACTCGGTCTGCAGCAGGTGTGGCGAAGGAGAGGATACCCCCCTGCATCTTATAACTCAATGCGTTGGGCTCGCGGACGTCAGAAATGATGTCCTTGGGACCAGCGACAACAACTTCGACCTAGTGGGCTCAGGGGCGGCCAAACTCCTGCGCTTTGCAAGGGAGTCGGGGCTGCCCGCGGGACCGCTATGGTCATAGATTTTTCCCCGCAAGGGGCCCGGGTACAATGGTCCAGAGACTGAGCGCCCGGGTATACAAACCTCAAGATAAAAAAAATATATATATATTGAATTTTATTAATTAATTAATTATTTTTGTTTTATTGGTTTCACGTTTTTCCGTTTCACAATTTTCAAATCACCCTGATAATAAAGAAGTTTTCACTTCAAATATTCAACATAATAATAATTGATTATTTAAATATGTAAATGAATTTTTTTTTATCATTTTGTGTGTGTGTGTGTGTGGTTAATCTTGTTTAATTTGACAATGTATGATAATTAAATCCTGTAATAACATTAATAATCTGTATAGATAAAATCGATTGAGTGGTTTTGTAACAAAAAAAAAAAAAAAAAAAGAAAAAAAAACGATTGAGAAATAATTAAAGCTTCGATCAGGCCAAATTTACCGAACCAATTAGATCGTGTATCACTGTTCTATTTACTTCTTTCTCTTTCTATCCCATTACTTGGAATTCGTGTTCGTTTCTCTCACTCGTTGACCGATCGAGCAAGAACGAGGTTTTCAAAGCTTGGCACATAATCAATTCTTGCTTTTACCATGGAACGAACATGTCTCTACTATTTTCTCTGTTTCCCTTTTATCTCAATCTCACAAAACGATTTTAGAAATGAAATTTTGAATCGTTTTCAAACGACCACAATTTTCATTCTTTATAGTTCAAAACACTACGTTATTTCAGTCAACTATCTTTTAGTTTTATTTTATACCAATTAAACAATATACTATAATATGTTAATTGTTAATATGACATTTAATAATTCAATTAAATAAATTTAATAATAAAATTAAATAATAATCATTATTAATCAATTTGATAATATGAATAATAATGAATAATAAATCATAAATAAATCATAAAACATAAATCATGAATAAATATGAATAATAATCATTATTAATCAAATAAATATAAATTCATTTAATAAAAAGATTAAATAATTATTATAGGTAACAAATTTAATTTTAATATTAAATATACATTTAATAAGAAAATTAAATAATTATTATTAATAGTTTATTTAATTTTGATATAAATTCATGATAAATTTAATTAAAAAAAAAATTATATACTAATTATTATTAATAAATGTAATTTTAAAATTGAATAAATTTAATAATAAAATTAAATAATAATCAATTTGATAATTCAATAAAAATTCATTTAATAAAAAGATTAAATAATTATTTTAGATAACAAACTTAATTTTAAAATTAAATACATTTAATAACATATTTAAGTAATAATTATTACTATGAAATGTAATTTTAAAATTAAATGAATTTAATAATAAAATTAAATAATAATCATTAATAATAAATTTAATAATTAAATTGAATAAATTTTATAATTAAATACAGATACATTTAGTATAACAAAATTAAATAATAATTATAGATAACAAATTTAATTTTGAAATTAAATACATTTAACAACATATTTAAATAATAATTATTAATATGAAATGTAATTGAAAAATTAAATGAATTTAATAACAAAATTAAATAATAATTATTAATATAAAAATTAAATTTAAAAATTTAATAAATTTAATAACAAAGGTAAATATTAATTAATATTAATAAATTTCTTTTTAAAATTAAACATATGTAATAGAAAAATTAAATAACAAATTATTATTATGAAATTTAATTTAAAAATTGAATAAATTTAACAATAAAAATGAAATAATAGTCATTAATAATAAATTTGATAATTTAATCGAATAAATTAAATAATAAAATTAAATAATAATGATTAATAATAAATTTAATTTTAAAATTTAACTTTCACTGTATTTAGAATATAGCAAACAAAAATTCGCGTCAGTTTCATAAAAAAAAAAATTGAACTAATTAATGAAAACTATTTCGAATAATATTGTGTATGATGATTACTTTATAAATAAATATTACATTTGTTTAAAAAATTATCGAATTATGTGCTACACTTAAATATAGGATTGAGAATATAAGGTTCGAAGAATATAACGGGTGTATGATGATTATTTCACAATAAATAAATATATATATATTAAATTTGTTTAATAAAATATCAAATTAAATGATACAAATAAATGTATAGGATTGAATATAACAATTTTTCTTCGTATTTTTCCGATTAGATTAAATTTGTGATAACATAATTTCTTTACTTATATTAATTAATTAATTTTATTATTAATTAATATTTATTATTTATCTTTAAATATTTGTTTTATTATTTTTTAAACATACGATTGTATCTAACAATTTTTCATCGTATTTTTTTGATTAGATTAAATTTGTGATAACATAATTTCTTTAGTTATATTAATTAATGAATCGTTATATTTATAATTTATCATTAAATAATTTTTTTAATTATTTTTCAAATATAAAATTGAGTACAAGGTTCGAAGAATATAACGGGTGTACGATAATTACTTTATAAAATAAAATAAAATAATAAATATTAAATTTGTTAATTAAAATATCGAATTAAATGCTTCCTTTAATTATAGAATTAAGTATAACATTTTTTTAATGTATTTTTCTGATTAGATTAAATTTATGATAACATAATTTCTTTAGTTATATTAATTAATTATTCGTTATATTAATTATTTATCTTTAAACATTTGTTTTATTATATTTTAAACATAGGATTGTATATAACATATTTTTTTCGTATTTATTTTATTAGATTAAATTTATGATAACATATTTTCTTTATTTATATTAATTAATTAATCGTTATATTTATTATTTATCTTTAAATATTTGTTTTATTATTTTTTAAACATAGAATTGAATATAACATTTTTTTCGTATTTATCTTATTAGATTAAATTTATGATAACATAATTTCTTTAGTTATATTAATTAATCGTTATATATTTATTATTTATCTTTATTAAATAATTAATTTTTATTAAATATATATTTATAAATAATATATAAATATATATATATATATATATATATATATATATATATATATATATATATATTTTTAATATATATTTTTAAATATATATTTATAATTTTTTATATTTTTATTAAATAATTAATTGCAGTTATATTAATTTATTTATTAATTAATCGGAATTTTTGTTTATACCGAATACTTATAAATTGATCATACATATAGGTAAATAACTTATTGTTAAATATAACATATAAGTATGAATAGATTATAGACCCACTTATTGTTAGTATTATCTTGAAACTACGTATTTAATTTAAACTGACTCAATATTATCTTCTTCTTTTTCAAGATATCGCAAATCGACGATTACCAGGCTCCACAGAATGCTTCAAATATATTTACGTTCGATATATACATATATACATATATACATATATATACATATACATATTGAAGTTTTCCTAACATTGAAACTTTCATAAATTATGTGAGTTTTAAATTTACACTTGAGAAAAATAAAAAGAACCAAAAAAAAGAAAAAGAAACAATTTATTTTCGGATTAATTCAATAAACATTGAAATTCGCGTAAATTGTACGATGTAATCCTTGATGTGTAGATAAAAAGATAAAAAGAATAAGATACTTAATAAAACGAGACATTAAAAAAAAGTATACACAAATATTGAAATATTTAGATAATAATGATAATTGTTAAATATTATATTGAATCACGTTTGATAATATAAATTAACAAATCGATTATACTTTTCATTCAAATTAATCCAGTTCAATGAGTTATCAAAAGTGTGCATCATTGATAAGTATCATTGATTATTATCTTTACAATTGTTTTTTGTTAACTTACAAAAAAAAAATACAATTTTGAAACACTTGTAATCTTTAATTTAAAATTAATAAAATAATATTGATTAAAGTCATTATAAAATACGTACGTATCATATTATCAAAGATTTTTGGTTTCTTATTTTTCTAGGGCTTTCTAGGGTTAAAAGTTTCAACACGAATTTATGACGAACTAATTATTACAAATTTGTATTTACATATATTAACATATACATATATAAATTACGTGTCACGTTGTTTGTCCGCAATGGACTCATAAATTACTGAACCGATTTTAATAAAATTTTTCACACAGTGTGCAGTTTTATCCAACTTGAAAGATAGGATATATATTATAATATATTTTAATATTTTATTTCATATTATATTATAATAATTGTAATATTATATTGTAATATATATTATATTGTGCGTTTATTATTTTTATTTTTAATATAATATATATAGTTTATATTAAATATATAATATTATAAAAATAAATTATATAATAAATATTAATAATTATAAATATATATATATATATTATTATTATTATTATTATTATTATTATTATTATTATTATTATTATTATTATTATTATTATTATTTTTAATTATTAATAATTCATAATACTATATTAATATTATTAATATATTAATATAATATATTATACCAAATATATATATATATAATATATTAAATAATAATAATTAATATTAAAATATATATATATATATAAAATAATAATATTATAATAATAATTTAATAATAATTGAAATAATTTATTTAGGTAATTTAAATTAAATAATTAATAATATTAATTTCATAATTATTTAGATAAATCCACCAAAAAAAAACTTTTAACCCATTTTTTAGTAAACCTAATAAAACAATATATATAGGGTGATTCACCTGCCTTTGCCACCTGGTTAGCTCCGAAAGTATAATAATAGTAGAAAAGTGGATAAGGAAAAAGTTGCATGAAAAATTTAGGACTACAATATGACATTAGCATTTTCTTACTAGGCTTAATCATTTTCGAGATTTATCGGTCTACTTTCTTTTTTTTAAATACAATGTTATATTTTAATACTCATTTTCGGATAGCGGCTGACAAGACGAATTCAATGATATGCAACATTAATATTTTTGAAGATCAACAAAGGTCAAAACCTGGCGAACCAGCCGGTCACAATACAGCTCCTCCACGTCATGGTCGCGTCGTGGTCGCGTCAGGGTTGTGTCAGGGTTGCGTCATACTTTAGTTGTTTCGACAACGGACAGAACAGATATTTTCCGAATAGTTTTTATTGGTCATTGTCAAGTTTTGTATTTAATGTTACACATCATTGGATTCGTCTTGACAGCCGCTATCCGAAAATTAGTATTAAAATATAACATTGTATTTAAAAAAACAAAGTTGATCGATAAATCTCGAAAATGACTAAACCTAGTCAGAAAATACTAATGTCATATTATAGTCCTGAATTTTTCATGCAACTTTTTCCTTATACACTTTTCTGCTATTATTATACTTTCATAGCTGTTAAAGTGGCAAGTGCTGGTGAATCATCTTGTATATATATATATATATATGAGTATCATATAAGATAAGGAAATAAAACTAAGAATATAAAATTAAAACGTAGATATTTGAAATCTCATTAATATTGTATAAAGTTTAATATTGATGACTGGTATACGATGTAACATAATAATGATTGCAAAACTAGGGTATAATTACAATGTAAGCATTTATGTGTTTGCATTAATAATATCTCAGATCATATATATATATATAGAAGTTTTTGTTTTATTACTTTTCTTATTTATATATATATTAGTCTTATTAATAATTTTTTTAATAGTTATTAATAATTTTAATTTATAATAAATTATTATATTAATAATATATATATATATAATTATTATATCTTAAAAATTAAAATCTTAATAATTAATTAAATAACTATAATTAATTAATTATATATTATAATAATTATAACATTAATTATTATTAATATTAATTTTAATAATATTAATAACTATATCTTAATAATTAATTTATAATAATTAATTATATTAATAATATAATATAATATATATATATATAAATTCATAAGATTATCTATAATAAATATAAATTTTATTATTTACGATTATAAATGATTAATAACGAGTAATAAAAATTGAAACTAACTCATATGATTTAATACTAATATTTTTCAAGATTTTAAACACACAAACATTTGTATTAGAAAAATAAAGGAAAAAAAAAAGAAATAAAACATCACACGTGTTTCCACAAATCAATAAGAAATATTTATGAATTCTATTTTAACAAACATACTCACATATATATATATATATATATATATATATATATATATATATACTTTTTCAAGGAATTATAATTCATTCTTATTTGCTATTAATCAATGTAACCTTCATCTTTAAACCTATTTCATAAAGACTCTCGTTAATCAACTATAATGTGTTATTTACTTATCTCCTCAAAAAAAAAAAAAAAATAAGAAAAAACATATCCACCATTACAAAATTACTGTTTCATTCAAAGTAACGATTCTAATTTCCACTATATAAAAAAAAGACAAAAAAAGTAGAAGATAATCAACGTTCATTTTATCTCATTTCTTTTTTCCATTTAAAATTATTACTTACATCTGTTTACGAGTTTCATGCAGAAAACATTATTACATCGATTAAAATATGACCATTTTATTACAAATAAAACTACTACGATTTTTAAATGAAAAAAAAAAAAAAAAAATTAATCGTCGTTCTCTATAATACGATTAGTTATTAAACTACGTTTTAAAAAATACAATCGTAAATGAAAAAAAAAATAATGTATCATTATCAGCACAAAAAAAAATATTAACTTCTTAACAATCGTTGATTTTATCTAAACGAAAACAAAACGTTTTCATATCTTTTGATCTAATATGATACATATAGTGAGATTAAATAATATAATACACAGGTAATAACATTTCAAAGCTATTTCTAAAACCTTAAAGTATGAATATAAACGACTTGATAAAAAAAAGAAAAAAAATAATTTAAAAAAAAAACAAAATAATAAAAGTATTATTATTCCAACGAAATTGTAATCAAAATATGTTTTAACATGTGATACGAAATAAGACATTAGTATGATGAACCTATAATTATGATATTCTAACGAGATTAAACAGTTGTGTCATATATAGTATAAAATGATATTTATTTGAATAAAAAAAATTATTATTTTTATTTTTGACTCAAAACTTTTCAACCTACCATCATATATGCATATAACGTTCATGATATTATTCTGTAATATTGTAATAACTTTATCATATATATATATATATTATTAATTATATATTAATATGTATTATTATTAATTATTATTAATTATTCTATATTTTATATATTTATTATATATTATAATTTTTTATAATATATAATTAATTTAATTATTATATTATTAATATTTATTAATATATTAATTATTATATTATATTAATTTATTTACCATAATATTATAATTAATATTATATAATATATTTTAATATATATATATATATATATATATATATATATATATATATATATATATATATAAACGACATTTATTAGAATGAAAAAAATAATTATTATTTTTAGCTCACAACTTTTCAATATACCCTCTAATTAATTAATAATTATTAATAGTTATTATATATTAACTAATTTAATTAATTAACTAATTTATTAACTATTTAAACATTTGTTTATAAATTAATTTATAAATTATTTAATAACTAATATTATATATATAATTTATAAAGTAATAATTATTAATTATAATATTACTCTGTAATATTACTCTATAATATTTTAATAATTTCATCATATATATATATATAAACATTTATTTAAATAAATAAAAATTTATTATTTCTATATTAAGTTCAAAACTTTTCAACCTACTATTTTCTATACGTATAAAAGCATTTATAATATTACTCTATAATATTCTAATAATATAAATGAAAGTAAAATAAAAGAAAAAAAAATGAAAAAAAAATATGAAGGACATGGTCACGTTCGAAAAGAATTCAACTCGTTCATGGTCACTCGCGTACATAATATAACTACGATTACGATCAAACGTACGAAGAAAAAGAAGAAGAAAAAGAAAAAGGAAAAGAAGATACTTCCTTCCAAAATGAGTAATTTTCGTAGGAAGAGAATCGTTTAATACGCGAGAGAATTCTATCATCACATGGCATTAATAAAACGCCAGCTCGTTTCACAATCGTGTCGTGTCGTGTCGTGTCGTATCGTGTCGTATCGTCGGTAAGGCTAGTAGTGTATCCAGGTTCTCGCGTGTAAACCCGAATGGAATCGAACGTGGCCGAACTATCACGAAGTTTTAACATAAGATAGATACCCGAGGCCGAAAGAAACCGAACGCGTTTTCGTCAGCAGTGTACACACACACACACACACACACACACACAACCATGCACACATATGTCGCGATGTCTGGTTAGGTTGGGTGTGAACCGAACCGAACTGATACAAGAGTGAGTGAGAGTGAGTGAGTGAGTGAGTGAGAGAGAGAGAATGAGGGTGAGAATGAGGGTAGTGGAGGGGGAAAGAGGCAGCAAGTTAGGCCGGCGGAATGTGTCACGTGGTCCGCCACACGGGGTCCGAATGAGGTTAATCGGGAGACGAGCGCCGGCGCAACAATAAACGTGTGTACTACCACGCGTTAGTTGACCTCTCTCTCTCTCTCACTCTCTCTCCATTTTTTTATTTTATACATTTATTATTTATTTATTATTTAATTAATTATTACTTTCATTATTCTATTTCTTAAGAGTATTCCTTTTATATCTACTATTTTAGTTATTAATTACTTTTCATATTCATTTTTCGTTCATTCGTACATTTAAATGCGTTACTATACGAAGAAATACATACACACACACACACACACACACACATCTATAAGAGAATATATGTGAAAGATAAAAAGAGAGAAAGAGATGGAGGTATGACGATGTGATGATGATGACGATAAAATCACGAGGAAATTCGAATCACGATCTATCCGCGTTATATTTATATGTGTGTAGAAAATGTATATATATATACACACATGTATATATATTTATAAGATCGCCACCAGTGAGCGCTGGGGTAGAATTTGCGCGAGTTTCGAAGACGATCGCGCGTGTTAAAATGCTAACTGTAGTATATACAATTCTAAAGAATATGAGAAAAAGAGAAAGATGGTGAATGAGAGATAACACACAGAGATAAAAAAAAAAAGAAAAGTACAATTTTATGAACGTTCTAAACCTATAAAAAAAATTCTTTGAAAGATACGTTAGGAAAAATAAAACACATAGATAACAACACCGATTGATTCTAACAGTTCATATACGCGTACTTCTCACACAGAATATTTCAAAATGAAGAATGAAAATTAAAAAAAAAAATGAAAGTATAAAAGAATTTTTTAATGTACGTTAATTGACGAGGAAAAGAACAGAGAACAACGAAGAACATGTGTTGTGTGTATGAGAGACAGAAAGAGACAGTACGAAAGAGTGAGAGAGAGAGAGAGAGAGAGAGAGACAGCGCGAATGCGCGTGACACACATATATAGATATATGATATAGATATAGATATACATATATATATAACTTTTGATCTCTTGTAACTTACCGATCAGCGGAAAGATACTCGGCTGGTCGAGTAGCGACTTGAGGCTGTTTTCAACTAGGGTTGGCGAAGAACGGTCCTTGTCGCTCATTTCACGCACTGCGCCACGAAGAAAACCGCACACTTCTCTTCGTTACGACGGGGGGCTCAAAACAACACACGCGCTTTTGCACACACTTCCGTTTATTTTATCTTTGTGGTATACCCCGTAGTGGTGGTGTTGGTGGTGGTGGTGGTGGTGGCTTATAGAAGAGCCCGCGTTAATAATCGGTGTATATAAGACACACACTTAACTCGACTCCGGTTTGCGGGATAAGGAAGGAAGTAAGAACGGACGGACAAACGGACAGAGACAGACAGACAGACAGACGGACAGACAGACAGACAGACAGACGTACGTACGTACAGAACGTACGAACGTTCGGCGCTGGTGGCCGGAGGTGTGCGCGCGAAAGAGATAGATGGATAGATAAAAAGATAGATGGATAGATAGATAGATAAAGACACAGAGAGAGAGAGAGAGAGAGAGAGAGTGAGAGTGAATAAGGAAAAGAAAGAGAGAGACAGAGAGACGAGGAGGAGGAGGGTGCCGGTGCTACTAGTAATGCTAATGGGTTACTGCTAGTGGTGATAGAGTTACTGGTGGTGGGGTAGCGATAGTAAGCTTGTGTTGGTAGGGTAGTGGAGTGTTTGCGTTGTCGAGAAAGAGCAGGAGGAGGAGGAGGAGGATGATGATGAGGATGAGGAGGAGGTGGTGAAGGAGGAAGAGGATTTGTGTGGTATGGTAAATGAAAGATAGTAAGAGAAAGAGAGAGAATGAAGCAGCACGCGAAAGATGGGAATAGAGGGAGAGAGAGAGAGAAAGAGAGAGAGAGAGAGAGAGAGAGGACAGATGATAGCAAGTGAGCAAAAGAGAAAGATGATAGCGTTTGAGCGCCTGCGTGTTCCGCACTAAACGGTTAGCCGAGCTTGAAGGAACGACGACGACGACGGTAGAAAGGAGTTCCTCACTATCAACGGAATAAGAAATATTCCAGTATTTTCTTCGATAGGAATTTTTTTTTTTTTGTAAAGAAAATTTCCAAGAAGGTGAAAGAAGAATCAGAAGAGAGAAAGAGAGAGGGGGGAGATTGAGATAAAAGTGTGACAAGGAATAACACCAAAATAATAATAATAATATTAATAATAATTATTGTAATAATAATCTTCGATAACGGTTTTAAAAAATTATGAATTAACAAAACTTCTTATTGATGGGACTCTTGTTCTTCTGTACGCGAAGGTCGACTCATCCGAGCGAGCGTCCGACACCGACCGTCCAATCGCGGCCCGTTCGAACGCCCTTCGAACTACGTTAAAATAAACGCGGACCTCTTTGGCCCCGTGCACCGGCACACGGTACTTCTAACTCCTCTCCACACTCCTCTTCCCTCCCACTATTCTATTCTCCTCCCTCCTCTCCCTCTTCACCCCTACTCTCTCAATCTCTCTCTTTCTCTCTCTTTCTCTCTCTCTTCTCTTTCGATTTGTTCTTTTCTGTTGTACTGTGCTGTGCTTTTACTCCTCTTCTACTCCGTTGCTGCTGTTACTGCTGCTGCTACTGCTGCTGTTACTTTGCTGTGGTGTTATGTTATGTGATGTTATGTGTGATGTGTGATGTGATGTGATATGATGTGATGTGATGTGATATGATGATGTATGTGCTGTGTGCTCTTGAAAATCAATCTAAAAGTAGCCCGCTCCGGTGGCGCGATCTCTTGGATAAATGTTGGACCGACTCGTGGCCGAGCCTACGTCGCACTGATAACGAATTAAGCTTTTGCTTCTTCCTTATCGTATTGCGCGCGCATTCCAATACCGCCACAACTTCCCCCACTCTTCCTTATTACACTGTCTCTTTCTTTTTACTCTTTCTTTCTCTCTCACTCACTCACTCACTCAATCTCATCATTTTATTCGTATATTTTATTACATTTGATAACATTGTTATTTAGATAAGTAATATTAGAATTTTTTGTATGAATTTGTATGTAAATAAATATTATTTATTAATCAATCTAATAAGATTATATTATGATTTTAATAATAATAATGTAATTCTTCCTTTTCGTTTTGTTTTATATTTTATCTCGTCTTGTATGATTCAAAATTCTTTGGATTTAAGCAAGGTAATATAAATTGTATTATCAAAATTAAAACAAAGCTGACTTTTTCATTCATTTTCGTACGATAGATTAAAGATGATTTAATATTAATGAATTACGGATTTGTTTTTATCTGGTAAAGTAGAAGAACGATATGAAATTGCGCGGGAAATGTTGATCGACGCGCCATCGATTAAAATTGAAACTAAATTTGATTTGAAATTCCACTATTGTTTCGGTTATTACTCGATTATACTTTCTCATCGACGTGACACCACTCAAAATTAATATATTTTAAAAGATTTCATTATTTTACAACGTTTTACACTATTATTGATTTTATTCGATTGTTTTTTTTTCGAATTATTGATGAAATCAAAGTCGAAGTAAAAAAACTGCACAATCTCGATCGATGGGAAGCCATGTTGAAACTGTTTCGTAAAGTTCGACACATGCACCATCTATTGGATAATTTTGGTAGCTTGTAAAGCTATTTACCTACTTATTTTATTAATAAATAAATTAATATATATTATTATATTCGAATTGTTTTTTCATTTTTAATTCATTATGCGTTTATTTTTAAAATAAATTGAATAAAAAATTTAGAATGAAATTAATTATTGATTCGATAATATTATTTAGACAAAACTTCATTAAATGTATAATATAATAATTATTTAAATTTATTATTATAATTAGATGATTTGTTAATAGTTTAATAATTAAAAGAAATTTTAAATAATCGTATTTAATGAAGCAGCATTTCATTTTTAAATATTTCATTGACAGTCTCGAAAAACGGGTTGCCTATCATTAGGGGCTTTCATATGAAATAATAATGAAAAGATGAAATAAGAAAATTTAACAATTTTTCTGAAAATTCCATTTTATTATTTAATGAATAAATTCAAATGACAAAGGTGAGAACATTAATATAACAAATTTTCCGAAAAAGAAGGTGAAAAATAAAAATTGTTACAATATATATATATATATATATATGATTTAAATGTTCAATCATTAATTCTATTGTCCCATCATTTGTTTGAATAAACTTGTATTTAATAAATGAGAAACACATCGATAAAAATTTAAACAATTTTACGAATATATTAGTACACATATGTATACGTATATTATATCTTAAATTTAAAATACATAATTTATGAATGACATCACACACACACATCTCGCATAATCTTGATATGTAATATTGTAATTATTAATCATTATATATATATTATTATTATAATTTTTGTAACAATCCGTGAATATTTTCAAAAATTTTTTTTAATACGAATTAATTTTCACCAAAAAAAAAAAAGAGGAAACCAAATGAAAATAAATTACAATTAGTTGAATCATAAATTTTGAAAATATTACAAATAAATGCATGCGCAAATGCAATTAATCGCATAATTATCTTATAATAATATTAATATTAATAATAATTATAATAATTATAATAATAATAATAATAATAATAATTCTAATGCTAAATTGTATACATGAGAAATTCGACAAATTCTATATAATGATTTTTAATAATGATTATTACTTTTCTAACGATTACATTTTCTTTTTTTTAAAAGGATATAACATGAAAATGAATTTTCGCGCAAGATCATTCAACAAACTTTGGATTAACATTAATAATTAATATTTATAATTAAATTGTAATCTTCCATCAAATATCTTTCACACCATTTAATCAATCGAAAATTGTTTTATCAATCCATTACAAGTTTTAATTTTAATAAACAAATCTTTAAATTATTTTTCACAATTCAAATAATATACACAAACACATAATGCATGAATCGTTCCATTAAATATATATATATATATCTATGTATACGTCATATTGTATTAAAACACCATAATAATTAGATAATATACTTGTACGATTTTAGCTTGTGGCAGTCAAAGTAGCATTTTTTTTTTTAATAAACAATAAACAAATTATGAATTATTAGAGAGACTGTTTATGTGTAGAGTCGAGATTTCACACATGTGTGGTGCTTACGTATATCAATTAGGTTGTCAATTATGAAATGGGACAAAAAATGCATATAATTGAATTCGATTTTGCCCCATTTCATACTTGACAATCTAATACTATAATTAAAAAAAGAAAAAGAAGACAAATTATATTTACAAAAATATATGTATATGTATAAAGAAATAAGAAAAAAAGAGATAAGATTCAGATCTCTTTTTGTTGTTGTTGTTTAATGAAAACAATCTAGTAGGACACAATTAATTAGACAAAATGTTAACATATAATAATTAAATCTTATATAAATATAAATAATTGTAAATCACTTGTTATTCGAAGAAATAGTCTCTCTATCTCTCTCTTTCTCTTAAACAAGACGAGATTAATAACATCAAGACTTAAACGAACAGAAAAAAAAAAAAAGAAAAACTAAACAAATTGTACACTTAAAAAGTAATATAATTAATTCTACAATAAAGTAATATTAAATTTAAACCCAAACGCTTAAAGATTCGTTATTGGTTTGATTGGTCGTAAAATTGGTAGCACTGTGTCGTTTAATAAGTGCTTGTATTTCGGTTGGATTAGAAGACCATCGTCTATGTGCAACTTTATCAATTGGAATCTCAGGTAAACCAACTTCCGTGTGACAACCTTTGATAGGTGATACAGGTGAAGTTGGTAAACCAACTTCTTGAAATGAGCTCATAGATGAAAATCCACTTTCATCGTCAGCACTACTAACGCTGTTTGCCAATTTAGCTCTAACAGCTCTAACCATGAGATCATTAATACCACCACCACCACCATTATTATTATTGTTCATTCCTTTTTTATCAATACGTTTTTGACATTTGTTTAATGGCGTTGACGTATTGTTTACAGTATTACAAATACGTTGTTCATTACGGGTATTATTATCAATTGTATTATCACGATTGGAAACAATTATTTGTTGTTCATCATCTTCCATTGTTTTATTACTACTACTAGCAGAATTATACGAAGATGCATCTACAGATGTTCTAACACCTGGTAATAAATTTTGTATATTACGATTAACATCCGTATTACTTGACGATGATGACGATGATAATAATTTCGATTGACAATTATCTCGATTTTGATATTCCAAACAATTAGTTTCATTATTAATAAGTTCACGTTCATTTTCATCGATACATCTATTACTATCATCATAATTGTCGTCTTGTACAATAGACGTGTTCATAAAATTGTCTCCTTGTGACATTGAACTGTCGTGACGATGATGATGATGAAGATGATGATATTGATGATGATGATTATGATAATGATTATTAGTTGGTGATGGTGATATTCCACTGTCATCGTATGGTGATACTCTTGATAAATCTGGTTCTCTCATTGATAACAATGATTGTACAGTTCTCATTAACCTGTAAATAATAATAATAATAATTAATTAATTAATTAATTAATTATCAATAAAATAACATTAAAATAATTAAAATAAATAATTAATTTAAATATGTATTACCTAAATGCTTCTTGAGACAATTTTTCCGGTGGTACGTCATCAGGATTTAATTCCATTTGTTTAGGTTTCATATATGATACATCGTCCGCCATTGTTTTTTTCTCATCATGATAGGATTGTTCACATTGTTGTCCGTTATTATCCAAATTTGAATTTTGATTACGACGTAAAACGGACCATGTGAATTCACGAAACGCTGAACCACCTGAAATCTGATTGACCGATTTTGCTCGAGTAAAACGAGATGATGCTGACGATGAACCAGATGACGACGATGACGTTGTTGAATTGCCACGATTAGGTGAACAATCGGTTGTATCGACTGCATGAACGCTTCTACTACGTGGTACACGAGCATTACTTTTGTCCTTGGAATTGTTCTTCTCGTGAAGAATAATCAGGCTCTTGTGGGCTCGGTCCAAAAAACGTGCCACTTCTTCCATCAATGATCGATACATTTGTTTATTTGATTCGATCTATAACAATTTTTAAAATTAATATTTATATATATATATATATTTTTTGTTAAAAGATTAATTATTGGAAGAGAGAAAAATGGATTAGAAAATTATTATAACTGGATCAACAGGAAAAGAAAGAAAATCACAATTTTTATATTTAATTGTGCTAATAATTATGAAAGTGCTTTTTAAGTCAAAATTTAAAAATACAATTAGTTTATCAGTTATTTCACGTATCACATTATTTTTAAATAAATTAATTCAATATAATATTTATGATACTATTAACAATGATTTGTAAGTTAAGTATTTATTTAATTTTAATATAAATTAAGTTAGTTATTAACTTAAAATTTGTTATTTCAGCATTATATTGAAATTTATTAAATATTCATATATTTCAAAATGAAAGATACAATTATGAAAGTAGTCTAACAAAGGTGAGATATTAAAAGAAAATAAATGTATCACTTATTTCACACCACATTATTTTAAACTAAATTAATTCAACGTAATTTTCATGATATTGTCAAAAATGAACCATTAAATAGTGATTGTTATTTGAACATTATATGAAATTCATTTAATATTCAAATATAATCCTTTCAAATATTTCAAAATAAAAGATACAATTATTAAAGTAGTTTAACAAAGTGAAATATTAAAAGAAAATTAATGTATCACTTATTTCACACCACATTATTTTAAAATTTAATTAAATATGATATTGAAATAACAAATAACTATCAAACGTGTCATTTTTCATAATATCATAAATATTATATTGAATTAATTTAGTATTCAAACATAACCATTTTAAATATCTCAAAATAAAAGATATAATTGTGCCTATAATTATGAAAATAGTTTAACAATAATTCAAAATTAAAAACAACCATTTGTTTATTAATTAGTTCACATCACATTATTTTCAACTAAATTAATTCAATGTAATATTTACGATATTATGAAAAATGATTCATTAGTTAAATCTTTGTTATTTTAACATTATATAAAAATTCATTAAGTATTCAAATATAATCCTTTTAAATATTTCAAAATAAAAGACACTATTTTAAATATTAAAAGAAAATAAATTAATCAGTTATTTCATACACAGCATTATTTTAAACTAAATTCATTCAATGTAATTGTCAAAAATGAACCAATTAATACTGACTGTTATTTTAATATTATACAGAATTTATTATAGTGTTAAAATTATTTATTCAATTAAATATTCTCTAAACAAGAGATATAATTATGAAAGCAGTCTAACAATACATCAAAATTAAAAGGAACTGAATTCATCTGTTATTTCATATTACATTATTTTAAACTAAATCAATTCAATATAATTTTCACGATATTGTCAAAAAATGAACCATTAAACAGTGTTTGTTATTTCAACATTACATAGAATTCATTTAATATTCAAATGTAATCTGTTAAATATCTCGAAACAAGAGATAATAAGATTTAAACCAGTTTCATAATATTGATCACAATTAACCGTTTATATTTCAATCAAATTTGAAATCATATTAAAAATACTCTTAATGTGCACATTAACTAGCTAATCTCCAGATTAACTGATTAGTTCATTTTATCTAGATAATTTACACATTAACAGTTAAAGGGTATCATTAAAAAAAGTTGTCCCAGTTGTAGAAATATTTTTACGTCAAACAACGATAAAACAATCCCTTGGTATCCTGGGCATGGTTTTCAGAAAATGTGACTACAAATCTAAATCTACCACAAATAGATATACTCATTGTAAAAAAACCAATTTGTTACGTGATTCAAAGTTGTCACCGATCTTTAGATTTGCCCTAAATAAGTAAAGCATAAATTTGATCATACGTTTTTGTCAAAAGAAAAAAAAATCATTTCCATAATCGTAATAATTATTTTTAAAACCGTTATCATTCTTTCTATTATAGTTTTTTTTTTTTTAATCGATCGACGATCGATTCTATCAAATTTAATTTTGTTCGATCCGTTCGATCGTATTAAATTAATTCTTTGAATATCGAAATGTAAATAAATAACGTTATGTTAATTTAAATCGTAGATAATACGTTGCTGTTGTTACAGCAAAAGATTTTGATTTTCACTCTAACGAGTACCTAAGTAGATAATGTGCGAATTATCTAAGATAATTTGAGAAATGAAACATGTTCGATCACCTTAGTTAATCTACACGTTATTTAGATAATTTGTATAATAATTGATAACAGTAAGATACATATGTTTACAAAAGAATGATCAAACGGATTGAACGTAATGATATTCGTGAGAATGTCGTATACAAGGACGATAAGGATAAAAGACGAATTTAACACCGGAACGCGAAATCAGGCATGAACGAGGAAGGAAAGACGAGAGGGAAATCCGATTAAATAACTGTGCACTGTTGGGTTAGTTGTACCGGTTACAATTTACAACGAGCTCGATATCGAATAATCGGAGCAAGGTGAACAAGTTTTGTTTGAAATGTTATCAATCTTTTTATACATGCCTTTTATAATATTTTTCAATGTTAATAATAATAATAACAATAATAATATTAATAATGAATGTTAATAGTAATGTTAATAATGTCAATTAATAATATTAATATTAATGAATATTAATACTAATGTTGATAATGTAATTAATAATAAATATGGGTATTATTGATTATTAGTATTAATTGGTATTAATAATAATGAATAGTAATAATAATGTTGATAATGTAAATAATGATATTAAAAATAATGAATGTTAATATTAATGTTAATAATGTCAATTAATAATATTAATATTAATGAATATTAATAATAATGTTGATAATGTAATTAATAATAAATACGGGTATTATTGATTATTAGTATTAATTGGTATTAATAATAATGAATGTTAATATTAATGTTAATAATGTCAATTAATAATATTAATATTAATAAATATTAATAATAATGTTGATAATGTAATTAATAATATTAATGGGTATTATTGATTATTAGTATTAATTGGTATTAATAATAATGAATGTTAATATTAATGTTAATAATGTCAATTAATAATATTAATATTAATGAATATTAATAATAATGTTGATAATGTAATTAGTAATATTAATGGGTATTATTGATTATTAGTATTAATAGGTATTAATAATAATGAATGTTAATATTAATGTTAATAATGTCAATTAATAATATTAATATTAATAAATATTAATAATAATGTTGATAATGTAATTAATAATATTAATGGGTATTATTGGTTATTAGTATTAATTTGTATTAATAATAATGAATGTTAGTATTAATGTTAATAATGTCAATTAATAATATTAATAATAATGAATATTAATAATAATGTTGATAATGTAATTAATAATATTAATGGGTATTATTGATTATTAGTATTAATTGGTATTAATAATAATGAATGGTAATAATAATGTTGATGATGTAAATAATAATATTAATGGGTATTATTGGTTATTAGTATTAATTTGTATTAATAATAATGAATGTTAATATTAATGTTAATAATGTCAATTAATAATATTAATATTAAAGTGCATAATTGGTAAAAGTTAGTTAAAGTGCATCACTGTGGGTGTTTGACACCTCAACTTGTTTGAACTCGTCTCCTGAAGCCGCTATTTGATATTTAGATCTCGCAATTTTTTTAAAAGTAGTTTAATACATTTGTCTTAAAATAGAATAGGTTTTATATTCATCTGAATTAACACTAGATGGCGACAAATAACTCATTTTTTTCGAATTCAGTACCGTTTTCGAGAGATGAAACATTTGTTGGGGTGTCAAACACCCCATGTGCACTTTAAGGGTTAAAAGTAATGAATGTTAATAATAATAATAATATTAATAATAATATTGATGATGATGATGATAATTACCTGTTTAAGTTGCCAATGAAGTGTTTCAATTTGAGTTTGAAGAAAAACATTGTCGATCACTTGGACGTGTGGCACTTGATTTAACGTCAATGCGTTTTGTAATTTTTTATTATCTTCTCTCAAAGATTGGCATTCCTGAAAAGAAAGAAAATAGTATCATTAATATTTTGTAATATTACAGTATATTTAAGCAAGCCCGAAGTAATGTGCACAACAGTCCCGGACTGGTTCGGGGACAACCGAAGTCAACCACTGACTTCATAAAACATATATATAATTATAATAAGTTATAATATTTAGTAAATTATTTATATATAATTATTATAATAAATTGTATATAATAAATTAATATTTAATAAATTATATATATTTGCTTTATTAAATTGTATACAATAATTATAATAAATTAATATGTAGTGAATTATATGTATAGATAATTATTATAATAAATATATAAATAATAAATTAATATTTAATAAATTATATATATATATATATTTATTTTTCTAAATTGTATAATATAATAATTTTCATAAATTATTATTTAGTGAATTATATATATATATATATTTATTATAATAAAAATTTAATAAATTATATATATATATATTTATTTTTCTAAATTGTATAATATAATAATTTTCATAAATTATTATTTAGTGAATTATATATATATATATATATATATATATATATATATATATATATATATATATATATATATATATATATATATAGATAGATAGATATAGATAGATAGTTACTGCGTCCCCGAAGGGTTGCACTCCATTAACAATTATCTCCTTAACCTAACTTAACACTACCCTCTCCCTCACTTCCTCTTCTTCCCCTCCCCCTTCACCCGTTCCAAACCTCCACTTCTTCCTCCCTTCTTCCCCTCCTTGCCTCTCCTTCTTCTCTCTCATGCTCCCAATCCTCTTCATCCACTCCTCCCCCATTCCACTCTCATCCAAAATTTCCTTGATCCTCTCTTCCACTCCTCTCTCGTCCTCCTCCCCGACCGCTCTACTGCAGCCCTCCAACACGTGCTCCCATGTCTCTCTCTCCCAACCACACACCCTACATTTTTTCTTCTCCTCCTCTTCCCAGTATCTCCCTTCCCTCATCTCATTCCCCAATCTAAATCTCGCCACTCTTCTTTTTCTCTCTTCACTCCACTTTCCTACCCAATATCCTGGCAAACCTTCCGCAACCACCGTCTTGTACCACATGTTGTATCTCGACTCCAATATCTTCTCCCATCTCTCCACCTCCTGTCGCCTTCTTTCCTCCCTCTCAATCTCATCCCACCTTTCCACCACCTCCACCCCGTCCTGCGCTATCCTCTCTTTGAACTTCATCCTCTCTACTTCCCACTTTGATTTCCGTACTTCTATCTCCCTTTCTCTCTCCTGCGCCTCCTTCCAACACTCTCTCGCCAGCTCACTTCCCTCTCCTCTCCTTAACTTCTCCTCATACCTCCACGCTCTCTTCGCCGCCTTTATTTTCAATTTGTCTCTCTTCACTTCCTCCCTTACCATGTACCCTGGTGTTCTCCAATCCACCCCCATAGTCCACCTCAAAAATCTTTCCTGCACCCCCTCGATCTCCATCCTCTCCTCCCACCCCCATATTTCCGCTCCATAACTCAAAACCGTCCACACTAGCTTGTCAAACAGCCACAGCCTCCTCACCCAATCCTTGCCGAACATCCTCTTCCCCAGTCCCCAAATCTGCCTCATAGCCGCCCCAGCCTTCTTCACCCTCTCCTTCACATGCGCCTCTTGACCTCCATTCTTCTTGAAAACATAGCCCAGGTATCTAAACTCCTTCACCTCCTCTATTCTCTTCCCCTTCCAGTTCCAATCAATCTCTCTATTTCTTCCCCCTCCTCTCCTAAATCTCACTATCTTCGTTTTCTCCACACTGACCTCCAATTTCTTCCTATCACAATATCCCTCCATTCGCCTCAGCATGCTCTCCATCTCCTCCTCCCTTTCCGCCAACAACACCACATCGTCTGCATACGCTAGTGAACAAATCCTCCTCCCTCTCACCTTCACCCCCTCCCCATCTTCCTTTCAACAGCTCCTCCTCCAAGTCCGCAGTCAGGAGGTTAAAGAGCATCGGGCTCATTGGACAACCCTGCCTGACCCCTCTTGCCGTCCAGAATCTATCACCCTCCTCCCCCCTGCCTTCACCCTACTCGCCGTTTCATTCAACACCTCCTTCACCCTATCTCTGAGCTCCTCTCTTATCCCTCTCTTCTCCATCCCACGCAGCAGCACCTCCCGGTCCACCGAGTCAAAAGCCGCCTTGAAGTCCAGGAACGTCGCCACCAGCTTCCCCCTCTCTCTCCTTCCTTGTCTTCCCACCAGATAATTCAACACATATATATTGTCTATCGTTCCTAGACCTCTCCTAAACCCTGTCTGGTTCTGCGGCACCATCCCCTTCCTCTCCACCTCCTCCTCTATCCTGCCCGCCAGAACTGCTGCGTACACCTTGTACAGAGACGGCATGAGTGTTATGCCTCTGTAGTCAGACACCTTCTCCCCTTCTCCCTCTCTTCACTATTGGGATTATTAGCCCCTCCTTCCACTCCTCCGGCCAGCCCTCCCCTCTCCACACCCCATTGCAGACCGCCCTAATCATCTCCAGCCCCTTTCTTCCTCCAAACTTCCAGGCCTCGTTAGGAATCGCATCTATTCCCGCCGCTTTTTCTTCCTTCAGCTTCCCTACTACCCTCTCCATCTCTTCCATACTTATCTCCTCTTCTCCATCTTCTCCCCTCCCCTTCCCTGTATCCAGTACGACTCGTTCCTCCGTCCCACCCAGCAACCTCATGAAGTGCTCTCTCCACTCCTCTTTCCCTATGTTCTCGCTCACCTTCTTCCTCCTAACTCTTCCTCTGTTCACTATCTCCCAAACTTTTTGTTCCGTCCTCGCCTCCTCTATCTCTCTCATCACCCTGTCTCTCTCCTCCTCCTTTTTCCTTTCACACAGCTGCTTGTACTCTGCCTTCCTTCTCCCGTACTCTTCTCTTGATCCTCTCCCCCTCCTCCACTCCCTTAATACCCTCCTCGTTTCGCTTTTCATCCCCCTGCACTCATCGTCCCACCATCCCTCCTTCCTACTCCCTCCCCTTCTTCCTCCTTTCTCCTCACTCCTCACCATTTCTCTTTTCACCTTCTCTGTCATCTCCTTCACTATCTCCTTCACTCCGACCTTCTCTAATCTTACTTCACTTATTCCCTTTTGATACTCCTTCTTCATCTCCTCCGACCATTTGCCTCGTTTCCCTCCCTTTCCTCCACTCTTCCTCATTCTACTGCCCCTCCTTCCTTTCTTCATGGTCACTATCAACGGATGATGATCCGAGTCTATCCTATCACCCACTACTACCCTCTCTATCCCACTCCTCGTACTCCCATCCCCTAACACGTAGTCAATCACCGTGCCCGTCCCCCCCCCCGTATATGTAAACTCTCCCTCCTCATCCCCCTCAATACCTCCATTCAAAATCTCCCAACCAACCTCTCCCATCATACTCGTTAACAACCGCCCCTCCCTATTCAACACCTTATCCTTGGACCTTCTACCTCTCCCCTCTTCCCCTTCCTCTCCTCCCTCTCTCCCTCCTGTCTCACCTGTCCTTGCATTGAAATCCCCTCCTATAATTACCTTCCCCTCCTGTCCCTGCAACTCCATCCATCCCCTTATCTTCCCCAACTTCCTTTCCATATCTCCATTCACATACACCGCTACCACCGTCCACACCTCTCCCCCAGCCTTCACCCTCCTCACCATGATTCCCTCCTCCTCTTCCTCCTTGTCATCCTCCCCCTCCCCCGCCATCTCCTTCCTCACCCCCACGACCATTCCCCCTATCCCTCTTCCCCTCTTATGCCTCCTCTTCGCCCCCTGCACCGTCCACACATATCCCCCCCGGTAATCGTCTCCTTACCTTCTCCCAGCTTTTTCCTCCATCCATGTCTCGATTAAAACAATTACTTCCCACTTTTCTATTACCCTCCAAAAATCCTTATCCTTATTCATTAATCCTGCTACATTCCAGAACCCTATCTTCCAATTTCCTCCCCCCGTCCCACTCCCTCCCCCCTTCTATTAGTTTTTTCCCATCTTTCGTTTCCCATCTTTCCCTTCCCCCTGATTTTCCTCCCTTTCTCCTTCTATTCCCTCATACCCCCCCTCCCTACCATTTTTCAACTCCTCTTTTTCTTCGTCCCACACCCATATCTTTCCATCTATGAATATCTTTCCATACCCCACTCTTACCCTCCTTCCTTTCCTTGCCTCCCTGCTCCCCACCTCCCTAAGCATCCATTGCATCTTCCTCTCCTTCCACGTCCAATCATCCCCTAATAGCTCCCTCCTCCCTTGCAGCTTGCTCTTTTTCCACATCACTTCCCTTTTCTCCTCCACGTTCCTTAGCTTTACCTTCAGGACTGTCTCCTCCCCCTCCCTCCTCCTTCTTCCTATCTCCTCCACCTCCTCTACCTTCACACCTGCCCCTATTCTATCCAACAACCTCTCCGCCGTTTCTTTCGCAGAACCTCTCCTTATCACTCTCCTAATTATCACATTTCTTCTCCTATCCTCCCTTTCTTTCATCTCCATCCTCTTCTCCATTTCTTTCACCTTCCACCTAATCCCTTCCCCCTCATCCTTCTTCGCCCCCATATCCACTGCTCCCCCTGCCACCCTCTTTTCCTCTTCTACCCCTACCTTGCTACCCTCCCCCCCAACCCCCTTCCCCTGCTTCCCCTCCAAATCTTCAATCCTTCTCTCCAGTTTCTCTCTTTCTTCCCTCCATTTCGCTTCTTTCTCTTCCATCTCCTCCCTCCATTTCGCTTCTTTCTCTTCCATCTCCTCCCTCAATTTCGTTTCCTTCTCCGCCATCTCCCCTCTCACTCTATCTAGCTCCTTTTTCACCCCACTAATCTCTTTCTCTACTATATTCTTCACCTCCTCCATCCACTCTTGGTCCAGCTCCACTCTGACTTCCCTTCTTTCCATCTCCCTTATCCGCTCCTCTTGCCCCTCTTCCACCTCCCTTTTCTCTTGCACGCCACCTCTTCCTTCCTCACCCCTCCCCGGCGATCTAGATATCTTCTGACTTCTTCTAAACGCTCTCTCTTCCTCTTCATCCTCCATCTCCCTCTTCTTCATCCACATTTCCTTAACTCCTGCCGTTCTCCCCCGGCTCTCACTTCTCGTTCTCACCATCCTTTCTGCGTTTGTTTTCCTCCCTCTCTTCTTCTCACCTCCTATCCCCTTCTCTTCACTCATCCGCTTGCCTGTTTCCTGCCTTACCGAATCTTTCCTCCAACCTGATTCCACTCTCTTCCACCGATGTCGCTGTCGTCGCCACAAACTCCTAACCTCGCTTTCACCTGCTTCCCTTTCTCACCTTTTTCTTCTTCTCACTCACCAATTCCCCCTATCTCTCTCTGCCTCCTGCTCCCTTTGACTTTCCTTCTACCTGCTCTGACCTTCCCTATCTCCTTCACTGCTCTATTCACTCACTTCCACCCTATTTCACCTCCGCTCAATTTCACGCTCTTTCCCTCTACAAATCCCAACCGGAAGTCATATATATATATATTTATTATAATAAAAATTTAATAAATTATATATAAAAATAATAAATTAATAAATTTAATAAATTTATTAAATTTATAATTTATATTTATTATTTATTATTTATATTTATATTTATATTAATTATATATATTTGCTTTATTAAATTGTATATAATAATTATAATAAATTAATATTTCATAAAATATATATATATATATATATAAATAATAAATGAATAAGATGTTAATAAAAAAAAAAAAAATTGTATTTACTCTCGTGTTTTGTAATAATGTTAAAATAACTCAATATATTTGAAGTGAGTTAAAATTTTCCTTTGGCATGTTCTTGTCTGATTGTGAGATGAGATGATCGAGTTCAAGTTGGACCAGGAAGGATGCTGTTACAAGTTACTAAGCAAGACGAGAATTTACGATCGCACGAACGAATCCTACTCGTGCTCGCACGAGTTAATCGCTAAAGATTCTTCCTTCAACATTTCTCTTCTCTCTCTCTTTCTCTCTTTCTCTTTCTCTTTCTTTCTTTCTTCTTCTTCTTTTTTTTTTTCTTCTATTTATCTATCGAAGTATCTTTTTCTCTCTCTTTCTTTGCAAATCTTACGACAAACTCCGGGGGCAAAACTTTCTCACGAGTCGAGAAATAGATAGAAAAGAATAAAAAAAAAAAAAAAAATATTTGTTTTTATTCTTTGTACAAATGCAAAAAGATTCCACATTCCATGAATATTTCAATAATTTAACGAGCAACAAATCATCATCACTTCATTTCCGTATAATCCTTAATTTAATGTATATAATGATTATCAACAAATCAATAGTTTAATTATCATAAAACAATAAATCAAAATGATCAACTAATCTTTGGTTTTTTTTTCAAAAATAAGAATTGTTTAAATTTATTAGAAACATTTTTATATTTTTTTAATTTAATATACCTAGCGATTATCAACAAATTAATAATTTAATTATCATTTAACAATAAATAAAAATGATCAACGAATCTTTGGTTTTTTCTTTTTTATCAATTCAAACATAGATTTGTAAATTTAATAACATTTTTGTTTATTTCATTTTCTTTTCTAAATTAGAATTGTTAAATTATCCACATATAAATAATTAATTATCATTTAGGTTAAAAATATCAACGAATGTTTGGTAATTTTTTTTTTTTTAACGATTCAAACATAGATTTTAAAATATAATAACAAAAACATCTAATTTTTTATTTTATTTTTCAAAAATTAAAATTGTTAAAATTTATCAGAAACATTTTTATATTTTTTAATTTAATATACCTAGCGATTATTACCAAATTAATAATTTAATTATCATAAAACAATAAATCAAAATGATCAACTAATTTTTGGTTTTTTCTTTTTTTTAACAATTTAAATATAAATCTATAAATCTAATAACAAAAACATCAAATTTTTTATTCTTGTTTTCAAAAATTAGAATTGTTAAAATTGTTTAAAAACACTTTTATATTTTTTAATTTATTATACCTAACGATTATCAACAAATCAATAATTTTATTATTATTTGGGTTACAAATATCACTGAATCTTTGGTTTTTTTTCTTTTTTAACAATGCAAACATAGATTTATAAATTTAATACTATTTTTGTTTCCTTTATTTTCTTTTCTAAATTAGAATTGTTAAAATTGATTAGAGACACAATGATATTATTTAATTTATTATACCTAACGATTATCAACAAATTAATAATTTAATTATTATTTGGGTTACAAATATCACCGAATGTTTGGTTTTTTTTTTTTTTTAACAATTCAAACATAGATCTATGAATTAAATAACGTTTTTGTTTCTTTTTTTCTTTTCCTAAATTAGAATTGTTAAAATTGATTAAAAACACTTTTATATTTTTCAATTTATTATTCCTAACGATTATTAACAAATTAGTAATTAAATTATTATTTGGGTTACAAGTATCATCAAATGTTTGACTTTTTTTTTCTATTTTTAACAATTCAAACATAGATTTGTAAATCTAATAACACATACACATTTTTATTTCTTTTGTTTTTCCAAATTAGAATTCAAATATCAATTATCAACAAATCAATAATAAGTAATCTTTTAAATTATTAATTTAAATAATTATTTAAATTAATAATCATTTAAATAATTAATTAAAAATAACTCTGAATATTTGGTTTCTTTTTTTAACAATTTAAACATAGATCTGTAAATTTAATAACATTTTTGTTTCTTTTATTTTCTTTTCCAAGTTAGAATTGTTAGAATTTATTAGAATTGTTACGCTATTATTCAATATTACTTATATTAACGATATTATTTAATATTTTAACGAATAAATAAATAATTTAAACAATATTTTAAAAATTTCACTTTCGTAAACAACACAATCCTTTCAACATATATATACAAATATTTATATACAATACATACAATAGGATAAAAAGAGAGAAAAAAAGAAAAGATAAAAGATAATAAAAAAAAAGATCAATGATAATAAAACGAAATAGAAATAAACGTATAAATATTAAATAATATTTTTAGTACGTAATGACATATATAGAAACATATATATATGTTTAAGCATGTATTTGTATATGTGTAACGTATATAAGAAATAATAATAACGTTGTGGTTTTAGTAGTTGAAATGGTCAAAAAAGAAAGTTTCAGTGAGTTTTATTCGTTCGTAGAGAACTGCCCATTAGAAGTATAATGTAAAGCACTGTTCTAAATCATATGTCTGTTATAAAACAGACTATGTATTATGTATTAAGTATGTTGTATACTTAACCTCATATTTACATACATACATACATACATACATACATACATACATATATACATATGCATATTTATATATATATATAAATCATTTCATATATATTATTATATTACATATATAATATATATATTAAATTATAATAAATTTAAATATATATAATATTAAATATAATTATAAATTAAATTACATATAATAATATATATTGTATAATAACATTATAATAATATATATATATATGTAATATATGTTATTGTATATATTATATATTATTATATATAATACATAGAATAATATATTAATAATTTATATATATATTATTAATTATAACATTTAATTAAACATTATTAAAATAACAATAATTATTAATTTATGATGTTATATAATTAAAATATAATTTAATTTATGATGCTATGTAATTAAAATATAATTTAATTTATAACATAATTAACATTATTTATTACTATTTTAATTAAACATTATAATATATTTTATAGATAAAATATATTAAATATTATATATTAAATATTATACTATTAACATCAAATTTATATATATAAAATAATTTTTATGTATTCCTTTTTGGAGCAATTGAAACTTTTTTTTATTATTATTATTCATAAAAAAAAAAACAACAATTTGTATTGTTTTCTATTTAACATTTCATAAGAACATTTTGAATTTAAAATTCGAATCATTTTAATTATTGTGGAAAAAATATTACTCATATTACACGATCCTTTTTTTTTTTAATTATATTCAATTTCATTGTATTGTTATTTGTAAAAAAAAATAAAAAAATAAAAAAATAAAAACAAAAGATCATTTTTTATTTAAAAGTATCTTTAAAGAATAAAAGATTAGATTAAATTTAATGAACGATATTAACCTTTTACTTGAATCAAATCATTTCCTATCTTGTTCGGAGTGTATTAATAAATTGTTATTGTTAAAAGAATCCAAGGTAAGCATTTACTCTGAGACTTTCCCGTTGAGAAGAAGAGAGGTTGAATCTTAAATATCGAGCCTTTCACTCCCGGATACACGCCCTCGCGAAACAACGTCAACGATAAGAGGAGCGGAAAGCTCGTTCAACAAAACTCATCATCCTGAGATACCCAATTATATTCAAGACAATATCATTCTTTTTATTAATTAATCAACAGTTCTTACTTGTATCGTCCAAAAATATAAACTTCAAAAAATTAAGCGTTCATAAGATATTCAGAGACAGAAATCAGTACACATGAAAGTTTGATGATGAATATCTTTCGAACGCTTCATTTAATCGCCAAAACATAAGACACCATTTTTATAGAGCACTTAATTTCCTACAAAAATATGTATTGTGCATTTTTTAATAGTCATTTATTGTCGAGTTATAAAATTCATAAACAAAAATGAAATTTGTCTGAAAATAATCAAACTTAAATCTTCAATATCATTCAAATGGTGAGCTTTACGAAAAAAATATAAGATACCTTTTTTGTAGAGCATTAAATTTCCTACAAAATTCGTCTAGAACATTTTTCTGTACAATCAATAAATAATGAGGTATGAATTTTATTCTATTGAACTGAGAGTTATAAAATTCATAAACAAAAATGAAATTTGTCTGAAAATAATCAAACATAAATCTTCAATATCATTCAAATGGTGAAATTTATGAAAAAAATATAAGATACCTTTTTTGTAGAGCATTAAATTTCCTACAAAATTCGTCTAGAACATTTTTCTGTACAATCCATAAATAATGAGGTATGAATTTTATTCTATTGAACTGAGAGTTATAAAATTCATAAACAAAAATGAAATTTGTCTGAAAATAATCAAACATAAATCTTCAATATCATTCAAATGGTGAGGTTTACGGAAAAAATATAAGATACCTTTTTTGTAGAGCATTAAATTTCCTACAAAATTCGTCTGGAACATTTTTCTGTACAATCAATAAATAATGAGGTATGAATTTTATTCTATTGGACTGAGAGTTATAAAATTTATAAACAAAAATGAAATTTGTCTGAAAATAATCAAACATAAATCTTCAATATCATTGAAATGGTGAGATTTACGAAAAAAATATAAGATACCTTTTTTGTAGAGCATTAAATTTCCTACAAAATTCGTCTAGAACATTTTTCTGTACAATCAATAAATAATGAGGTATGTATTTTATTCTATTGAACTGAGAGTTATAAAATTCATAAACAAAAATGAAATTTGTCTGAAAATAATCAAACTTAAATCTTCAATATCATTCAAATGGTGAGGTTTACGGAAAAAATATAAGATACCTTTTTTGTAGAGCATTAAATTTCCTACAAAATTCGTCTAGAACATTTTTCTGTACAATCAATAAATAATGAGGTATGAATTTTATTCTATTGGACTGAGAAAAAAGTTAAAATAACTGCGATGCGAAGGATCTTATCCTATTAAAATGAAGAGCTCATATTTGATGAGAATTTTTTTTAAAGTGTCTACCAACCCATTTTTCCGTGGTACTTGTAAAAAAAAATAATTCATTTTTTTGACCCACCCTAATATATTTATAGAAAATAATTACTATATATGTAAATGAGTAAGTTATTATATAGAGAAATACACAACACACATATATGTATTCTAACACTAAGAATGATGCCGTTAATATCGTATTTCACCTCACGTGGGAGATTTTCACACGGGAGTGCCGATCACTCACACACCTATGACAAACCGTAAAACTACTATTACTACTATTACTACTACTGTTACAAGCGATACGGAATTTGTGTAATAGAATTCAGAACGAATATACATTTACCTATTCAAGTGATCGTTGATTCGCGATTAATTCATTTACTAGGAAATAGAATTTAAATATCACATACGTAATGATATTATTTATATAAATATAATTATTGTAATGTTATTTAAATAAATAGAAAATAAATACAATTATTTAATTCATCTATATTAAATTATTTCATTATTATTAGAAATTATTTCAACAAATAGAACATAAATAAAAATGTTCATTTGTTAATAAATTATTTAATTATAACTATGAGATTAATTAGATTTAAAATTCAATATTAAAATTAATTGTTATAATATTATTTTAATAAATAACAAAAAAAAATAACATTTTTAATTTTTACGAAGTTTTTTAAATTTAAATAAATATTACAATTTATTATTATAATATTATTTAAATAAATAGAACATAAATAAGATTTTTCATTGCTATTAAATTATTCAATTATTACTAAAAGAATAATTAAATTAAAATCAATACAAAAATGAATTATTTTATTATTATATTTATTTTAATAAAAAATAAATCAAATTTTTAACTCCTAATAAATTGTTTAATTATTACTGTAAATTATATACACGTAAATAAATATAAAATAACATTATAATAGTAATTATTCCATATTTATTTTATATCACAATAATATCATTATTTTTGATCAATAATTCATTCTAATTAATTACTTATTAAATCTAATTAAATTTATACAAAAAAAATTTATTAGAATAAAATGCGAATAGAAATTAAATTATCCGACCGACAAATACACACAAAAAACAAAATATCATATTTTCTAATCGCACATAGTTATTTTTCTCTATAAGAAACGAAAAGAGTCATTTAAATCGTATTATTATTTTCAAAAAAAAAAAAAAAAATACAAAAAAAAAGAAAAGATAAAACAATCAGCATGTTGAGTTAATAATGAAAATGACAACAACAAAAAGAAAAAAATAATGGATGTACTCAACATTGAAGGATTTAACATAAATCCTTTGGTTTATAATTAGAAAAAGGAAATTGGAATTAGTAGGTAAGTGTACACAATCCGACAAAAGTTTTGTAAACATTAATTGAAAACAAATAAAACACAACACAAATATCAATTCTACTTTTTTACAGAGAAAATTAATTTTATCTTATTGCAATTTATATATATATATATATATATATATATATATATATATAATATAATTATAATATTATTAAATAATATAATAATTATTGAAATATTATATAATTATATTAATAAAAATTAAAATATTATTATATTAAATAATATAAATAATAATGTAATTGAAGTTATTTATCTGGAATTTTTGTTAAATAAAAACTAAACATTTTTTAACTACGTAAGTAGTCAGCAACAAAGACTTTATACTATACTAATAACACTCTAGTTTTCATTATTAATTCATAAATAGTGTTATTATTCTAATAACACTCTAGTTTTCATTATTACATATTTATTCTCATCATTAAAATATCAAAATTATAATATAAAATACTGGAAAAGTACAAATTAATTCTGTCCGTTTTCCAAAATGACTCTAAAAGCATTCAATTCTGAAATATTAACAGCTGATTGCTGATTGATTAGGTACCTTTTAGACAGATTGGACATCCGTCGATAAAATCCAGTTTGTATTATTGTTTTGAGTCTCATACAAAATGTTTTTTGTTACGCTGTTGAAAATTTCAGATTTTATGATAACTAAACAGTATTTGTGGGAAGTTTGAATTTTTTGTTTTAATTGGAAAAAAGTGCAGCTGAAGTTCATCGTATGCTTGTGGAAGTTTACGATGACAATGCTCTAACTGACAAGTCATGTAGAGAATAATTTCGACACTTCAAAAGTGATGATTTCAGTGTTGAAGATAGACCTCACTCCGGACAGTCAAAAAAAATTCGTAGACGATGAATTACAGGCATTACTCGATGAAGATCCGAGTCAAATGCAAGACGAGTTTGCACTTACGTTGGGGTTGAACCAAAAAGCAGTGTCTGTACGTTTAAAATCTAGGGGCATTATACGAGAAAACGGCCAGAATATAAGAACAGATATGACAAAGTTATTCTTTTGCATGATAACTTTGGGCCTTACGTCACAAAAGTTGTCAACAAATATTTAGAAACGATCAAATGGGATATCATACCACACCCGTCGTATTCTTCAGACATTGCTCCTTCTGACTATTGACTGTTTCGACGGATGCAAAACGATTTGACAGGTCACCACTTCACTTCTTTCAAATAAATCGAAAATTAGCTTCAAAATTGGATCGTCTCAAAAAACGAGAAGTTTTTTCGAGATAGGATTCAAAAATTGCGTAAGAGTTGGAAAAAAGTTGTAAGCAGTGGTGGACAATATTTTGATTAATTTGTTAATTCATTATCTTTTGAAATAAATGCATTTTTTGAACTAACAAAAAAACGGACCGAATTAATTTGTACACCTAAAAATTAGAAAAACAAAAATGAACGAACGTATTTTAGTTTTAATGTAAACCAAAAAAAAAAAAAAAACAAATTCGTGAAAATTTGTATAAAAAAAAAAAAAGAATACCTTTGAATTACAGAGACAAATAGAAGAAGACGGTGGTGGGGAGAGCTGGGAGTGGTGGTGGGGAGAGTTGAGAGAGTGGGAGGTGAAGGGGGAAAGGATCTTGAATGAACACACACGCGAAAGATTTCTTTCTGACATTTCCATACAATAGCGTGGAAAAAGAGTTGAAGAGTTGCGATATATCCGGTGAGATGGTCTAAGAATGATAACGGGTTGTTGTTCGTAAGGATCAACGCAACATAACACAACACATAGACACAAAATAGAAAATAATACACAAATGATTTCGAAGGATGTCGAAAGAATTCTAATCTAAGAATAGTTTTGTTCTTTCTTTTTCTTTTTTTTTTTTTTTTTTAATTTACCATAAACATACACTTCCTATACCGTTATTATTGGATTTAAAAAAATTTTATTTTTTCTTTTGTTTTTTTTTTTTAGCACATCTCAAGGACAATGATTTTAGATAACAACGGGGACTATGATTTATCTAGGTGAAGGTGTACGTGATACAAAGAGGTGTACGTAATATTTTGATAATCGATTTTATATTTGTTTTTTATTTTTTTTTTATTTTGTCGATTAGATTTTGAAATAATAGGTGAATTAATTGTTTGAAAAAAATTTCTTCACCATATCGAAAATTACATTTTGTATTGTAATTTAAATTAAAAAAAAAAAATAATAATAAAATAATAGAAATTGAATTGGAAATTTGAAGAATAAAATTTATATCAAAATGAAATTTGAAATTTAAAATTTGAAAAATGACATTGATATAAAAGTGGAATTTGAAATTTAATAAATGAAATTGATATAAAAATGTAAGTTGAAATTTGAAAAATGAAATTTATATACAATTGAAATTAGAAATTTAAAACATGAAATTTATATCAAAATCAAATTGAAAACTTGAAGAATAAGATTTATATCGAAATGAAATTTGAAATTTAAAATTTGAAAAATAAAATTGATATAAAATTGAAATTTGTAATTTAAATAATAAAATTTATATACAAATGAAATTTGAAATTTTAAAAATGAAATTTATATAAAAATGAAATTTGAAATTTAAATAATAAAATTTATATACAAATGGAATTTGAACTTTAATTTATAAAATTTACATAAAAATGAAATTTGTAATTTAAATAATAAAATTAATATAAAATGAAATTTGAAATTTGAAAAATGAAATCTATATCAAAATGAAATTTGTAATTTAAATAATAAAATTTATATACAAAAGAAATTAGAAATTTGAAAAATGAAATTGATATCAAAATGAAATTTGAAATTTAAATAATAAAATTTATATACAAATGGAATTTAAAATTTAAATAATAAAATTTATATACAAATGGAATTGATATAAAAATGGAATTTGTAATTTAAAAAATGAAATTTATATAAAAATGAAATTTGTAATTTAATTAATAAAATTTATATACAAATGAAATTTGAAATTTGAAAAATGAAATTTGTAATTTAATTAATAAAATTTATACACAAATGAAATTTGAAATTTGAAAAATGAAATTTATATCAAAATAACTATATATTATATTAATTATAATTCTGTAAAACAAAATGAATACAATAAAATTTCATAATTTATAAATTAATAGAAACATTGTTAGACTTAACATAATTGATTTATATTTTTATAATTGATTACTAAACTAGCCTTATATTAACACTTTAATGGCCGCTCACACAACATGTGTGTGATAGCCGGAACATTAGCCATTATTTTATTTCTAACTTTATACATATTCAAATTTGCATATAAAATTAAATTTCTTGTTAAATTCTTATTTATGATAATTAACCTTTATTTTTTTAAATTAATTCTTTAAAAATATTATTGGGCCCCTGACGACGTTTGAGTGCGTACACGTGCGGCCATTAAAGTATTCATTTTCAGGAAACAAAATGAAATACATTTGCATCACTTTCTAAATAAACGATCAATTAATATCAGATTTATTTATTTTTTTTTTTTTAAAGATAACACACGTGAGCAATATACCTACTGGGTTTAATTTGAACAAAGAGAGAGAGAGAGAGAGAGAGAAAGAGAGACATATGTCGTAGTAAAGTTATTTGCGACAGAAAGTGGAACAACGCGCTTTCCAAGTTCATAGGATCTCGCACGGTCGGTCGAATCGTTTCGCGTGATACTAGAAAGAAAGAAGAAATGAAACCGATTTCGATCCAATCTTGGAAAATTTCTATCTCGAATCATTAGGAAAAAAAGAAAAACACTGAAATCCCTTTCTATTAATACGATCCTATTTTTGTTCCTTACTTTAGAAATTTTAATTAAATAGAAAGGAACAAAATCGTTTTGCCAAGTGAAAAGGAAATTTATTCATTAGTTCGTTTGATTTATTTGATTTTTTTTTTTACAGAAAAAAAAACATATTTTTAATTAACCCTAACATTTAACGCGATACTTCATGCACATCTATTCCTATCGTTCAAAAAAAAAAATTTAAAAAAAAAGTAAATAAATTTTTCCCTTTTTTCCCTTTGTTTTTCGTTTTTTTTTTTTTTGAGTAAAAATATTAATAATTAACTTTAATACCTATCTATACTTCACATACATATATTTCTATCGTTTAAAAAACAGATAAAAATAATTACGCTTAATTTTTTTTCTTTTTCATTTTTTTTTCTTTTTTTATTTTTTTTTTATTTGAAAAAAAAAAATATTTTTAATTAACCCTAAAATTTAATGCGATACGTCACGTACATCTATTCCTATATAATTCCTATATAATAAAATAATATACAGATATATATATTATATATATAATAATATATATAAAATAAAATACAGAATGTACATATATATATATATATATATATATATGTACATTCTGTATTTGGATTAAACAATTTTTTAGTACGAATTACAAAACACGTGTCATTTGATCACACGTATAATAAATATTAAATAAATTTATAAATTATTATATTTATTAAATAATATTTAATATAAATATAATATATTTATTAAAAAATATTTAATAATAAATATATTAAATAATAAAAATAATATTTAATGAATATAATTGTATAATTTTTATCAAATTCATTGACAAAACAAATAAAAAATAAAAAATAAAAAATATAAATAGAATTACATTTTAACCAATTGGATATTAAACAAAACAATTTCCATTTATTTATAAATAAAAAAAATATATATATATACATTCTGTATTTGTATTAAACAATTTTTTAGTACGAATTACAAGACACGTGTCATTTGATCACACGTGTTATATTTAAATCCCAAACACTATATAATAATAATCAAATTCATTGATAAATACACCATAAACGTATTAGTTCAATTAATCGTCTAATGAAATCAAACGAAAGAAAAGAAAGAAAGAAAGAAAAGAAAAGAAAAAGAGAAAAACACATTAACAAAGTAAAGGTTGAATTTGTACGGAAAGCTGAAATTTTGAACGACGAGCCAAAGCGGATGGGGTTTCGCATGGTCGCTCAGCTTGAACCGTCCACCGAGTGAATACTATAGTGACGTCACCCGATACGGTCACTGCCTGAATTATTCAGTATTTCTTCTACGTTTCCGAACGCAACAAACCGCACGAAAACTAGGCAAGAAAGCTCTACCCCCCTCTTCCTATCATCGACAATGTGTTGTGTTGTTTGTCTGTTAGATATTCTTAGAACAAAATATTATTCGTTAAAACAAAATCATAAATAACTTTTATAAATGTATTTTTTATTTTTATTTTTATTTTTATTTTTATTTTTTTATTTCAAATTTCAAACCTAATCACACAACCCACACACACACACACACAATCATAAGTCATTTCTCAAGTGACAATGATATTTTGTCATTTTTGTGGTTGTAAGTCACATTGGTAGTGACAAATGAAATTTATTGCATTAAGAATTTTATATATTATTTGTAATACAAGTTTCAAAAAAAAAATAAGAAGTAATTTTTAATAAATAATAATTAATGATATTTTTACTATTTAAAATTAATATTTTTTTAATAAATGATTACTCTTGGTATTCTGACTATTTAATAATTTTATGTTACTCTGTTACTCTTAATAAATAATTTATATTATTACTCTCACTATTTAACAATTTCTTACTATTTACAATATCTAAACTATTTAAAATTATTTTTACTATATTTGATATAAATATTTTTCTAATAAATAATTAATAACGTTATAATCACTATTTAATAATTTATTACTATTTACAATGTTTGAGATATTTACAACTATTCTCACTATTTTAAATAAATAAGCCCTAATAAATAATTATAACTGTTATTATCACTATTTAATAATTTCCTACTATTTACAATATTTGAACTACCTAAAATTATTTGTACTTTTTGAAATAAATAATTCATAATAAATACTGTTATTTTTACTATTTAATAATTTCTAACTATTATAATAAATAATTTCGAATAAATATTTCATACTGTGATAGTCACTATTTAATAATTGCTTACTATTTACAATATTTGAACTACCTAAAATTATTTGTACTTTTTGAAATAAATAATTCATAATAAATACTGTTATTTTTACTATTTAATAATTTCTAACTATTTAAAATACATAATTTCAAATAAATATATATAATATTGTGATTGTCACTATTTAATAATTGCTTACTATTTACAATATTTGAACTATCTAAAATTACTCACACTTTTTGATATTAATAATTTCGAATATATAATTTATACTATGATTGTCACTATTTAATAATTGCTTACTATTTACAATATTTGAACTACCTAAAATTATTTTCATTTATTGAAATAAATAACTCATAATAAATACTGTTATTTTTACTATTAAATAACTTCTTACTATTTACAATATTTTAACTACTTAAAGTTATTTTTATTATTTAAAATAAATAATTCGCATAATAAATAATGAATACTGTAATTCTCACTATTTGAAATAAATAAGCTCTAATAAATACTTATGACTGTTATTATCACTATTTCATAATTTCTTACTATTTAAAATATTTAAATTACCTAAAATTATTCTCACTTATTGAAATAAATAACTCATAATAAATACTGTTATTTTTACTATTAAATAACTTCTTACTATTTACAATATTTAAACTACCTAAAGTTATTTTTATTATTTAAAATAAATAATTCGCATAATAAATAATGAATACTGTAATTCTCACTATTTGAAATAAATAAGCTCTAATAAATACTTATGACTGTTATTATCACTATTTCATAATTTCTTACTATTTAAAATATTTAAATTACCTAAAATTATTCTCACTTATTGAAATAAATAACTCATAATAAATACTGTTATTTTTACTATTAAATAACTTCTTACTATTTACAATATTTTAACTACTTAAAGTTATTTTTATTATTTAAAATAAATAATTCGCATAATAAATAATGAATACTGGTATTCTCACTATTTGAAATAAATAAGCCCTAATAAATACTTATGACTGTTATTATCACTATTTAATAATTTCCTACTATTTACAATATTTGAACTACCTAAAATTATTCTCACTTTTTGAAATAAATAACTCATAATAAATACTGTTATTTTTACTATTTAATAATTTCTTATTATTTACAATATTTTAACTACTTAAAGTTATTTTTACTATTTAAAATAAATAATTCGCATAATAAATAATGAATACTGTTATTCTCACTATTTGAAATAAATAAGCCCTAATAAATACTTATGACTGTTATTATCACTATTTCATAATTTCGTACTATTTACAATATTTAAACTACCTAAAGTTATTTTCATTATTTAAAATAAATAATTCGCATAATAAATAATGAATACTGTTATTATCACTATTTTAAATAAATAAGCTCTAATAAATACTTATGACTGTTATTATCACTATTTCATAATTTCTTACTATTTACAATATTTAAATTACCTAAAATTATTCTCACTTATTGAAATAAATAACTCATAATAAATACTGTTATTTTTAATATTAAATAACTTCTTACTATTTACAATATTTTAACTACTTAAAGTTATTTTTATTATTTAAAATAAATAATTCGCATAATAAATAATGAATACTGTAATTCTCACTATTTGAAATAAATAAGCTCTAATAAATACTTATGACTGTTATTATCACTATTTCATAATTTCTTACTATTTACAATATTTAAATTACCTAAAATTATTCTCACTTATTGAAATAAATAACTCATAAGAAATACTGTTATTTTTACTATTTAATAACTTCTAACTATTTACAATAAATAATTTCGAATAAATAATATATAATGTTATATTCCTATTGTTTTAAATAAATAATAATATTACAATACTAAAAATAGTTTTAAAATATTGACCCAAAACCAGTAATACGAATTTAAATGATGCCAATTGGTGGGAGGAGAGGAAGAGAAGAAAGAAGAAAGATAAAAAAATGTCAAATTTTGTTTAAACTTTCATCAAGCCACCTCCTCTTCTCTTATCCCTCCCTCCTTTTCATCCAATCCCATAAAAATAACAATATTACCTAATAGTATAACATCGTAATCGTGAAACTCTTTGTAAAGTTGTAGGAAGAATAAGATAGAAGTGAAAAGTCATTGAACGAGGAGTCATCGTAGGTGAACGTAACAATCAAAGCAACCATGGTTCCTTTTTACTAAGTTAAATCACGAGAAAATTTTATATACACATATGTAAAGAGAGATTAATGGGGGGGTATTCTTCCCCGCCACCCCCACGGGGAATATATTAGAATAATAAATATATTCATTAATAAACATTAAATAAATAATAATAATAATTATAATATACATTTTGCTTTAGATTTTATCTACGGTTGCGGTGTAAATTTATTTGGGCCAGTTTAAAATTCACTCATTTATCTTGTCAAAACCATTTTCGAACAACGAGCAACGAGCAACGAACGAAAACACAGAAGAAGAACTCGAAACAATCAAAATTACCCTCACATCTTTGTAATCAAATTATATAAATACGAAGACACGTAGACATATAATTTTTATTACTGTTGTAATATATTGGGATCTCTGGCAGGGGCGTGGCTTACCCTAGCGGCACAAATATGAACTAGAGACTGGATGATACTGTGCATTACTTGTATAACCAAAATAGAGAACAACGTGTATAACATTTATTTATTATTAATTATTATTTATATTATTATTATAATTTTTTTTGTAATAAAATTAAATAAAATGAAACTTACATTGCAAGAAATTTTTTAAATTTGCTTGCACAAAACCAAGCAATCAAAATTTTGTTGGTGGTGAAAGTGTATTAAATGCTGGACGTGTGATTAAGTGTGGGCAAGTACCAAGTGGTGATTGTAATATTATTAAAAATAATCGAATAATTAGAATGAGTTGTTCATGTAAGGCTGGTTTAAGTGGTATTTGTAAACATGTTGTTGTTGTCTATCAATTATTTCTTTATCAGCAAATTTGTTTATTCGATAAACAAATTGTTTTTTACAAAATGGAATTTGAAAAAACTTAATATTTTCATAATGACAACCTATGCTTGTACAACCAAATATACAGCAACACACTTTACTTGTATTTTTTTTTGCTGGGAACTCCATAACCAAAAAAAAATTCTTTACAACAACTTTTTAGTTTAACGATACTAGTTATTTTCAATTTTACTTTCAATAATAAATAAGCAAGTCATAAAATTAAAAATATAAATAGTTCCACATAAATATCGTGTAGTTTTAAATCAGCTGTCAGCAATTTCTCCTTACTGCTCTAGTTCTGAATTTAGCTACCAGATAGCGTATTCAAGTGCTACAGATCCTAATATTTTATTTTATTTTTATTTTTTCTGTTTTTTTTTTCTTTTCATTAATAAATGGAAAGAAATGTGTATAATTATTGAACCGTTCTGACCTCGTGGGTAAAAAAAAAGAAAGAAAGAAACACGTTGATATAAAGAGCTAACAATAAGAATAATAATCAATAATTTTCTATGAGAAAAATAGAAACAATTGCGAGAAGATAAAAAGAAAAAAAAAGAAATACTATAGGAAATAAAAATAGAAGAAGAATTGAAATATTTCTCACGATAATTTTTCATATGTGTGATATATATCTCGAGTTAATGTTAGTACAATAAGAATGATTAATTTTAAAATGATTCTAATAATAAATTCTAATTTATCAAATAAATGTAATAATTATAATAAAATTGTATCGTTATTTAATTATTTGTTTATTTATTTAGTCGATAAAAATGATACCTGTTTTTATTTTTTTAAATATTACAGCTATTGTTCATATTAAAATATAATAAGAAAAATATATTATTGATATTTACAATAATTAATTGTTATTTATCTAATAAATATAATAATTATCGTATCGTTATTTGATTATTATTTTTTTTAAGTTTAATTTTTGTATTTTATTTATTATATTAATTTATTTAAATAATATTTAGGTAATTTATTATATTGATTTATTTAATTTATATTTCAGTAATTTATTTAATTAATTAATTATTATTATTTTTTATCTATTAATTTATTAATAATTTATTTATTAATTTTCCTTATTTTATTAATTTTTATTATTTATGTAATTTATTTATACAATTTATTTATTATATTAATTTATTAATAAAATATCACATAAAAAAATAAATAATTGAACACATAATTATGTAAATATTAATAATTCAAGTTAACCTAAAACTACACATTATATATCACATAAAGAAATATAATTTGAGTTATTTAGAATAATACTTAATAATAAATAATTAAGCACCTAATTATAAAAATAGTTAACCATAAATTGCACACTTTAAATCACATAAAAAAAGAAATAAAATCTATTACTACTTAAAATAATAAAAATCAGAACTCGTATCCATTGTAGAAAATAAAAATTAAAGAAATTATAGGTTATGTTTCTATTGAGATTAAAAAAAAAATAAAATAAAACAAAATAAACAAAATGAAGAAGATAAAGAGACAGAGAGAGACAGAGAGAGAGAGAGAGAGAGAGAGAGAGAGATAAAGGATGAGTGAGAAGGATTTGATAAATGTTGTAAAATAAAAGTATAAAGAAAGTGACAAAGAGGGAGAGAGAGAGAGAGAGAAAATAAGCAGCCTGGATGGAAAGCAACGTTTTACCAAAATGGCGCGTAGTCTCGCGGTGAATTTATTTTTGGTGCATTCCAAACGAATGGTCAGAGTAAAGGAGAAACCCCCTCCTCTTCTCTCATCACACATACTCACAAACTTTTCTCAGACGAAAAGTTTTAACTGAGAATATGTGCGGCACCTTCTTCTTCTCATCTTATTGGAATGCCGAAATTCCATTTCACTTGCAGTTTGAATATTTTTGCTTTTACATCCAACGTTTTAATTGCTTATTTTTTTTTTATTTATTTATTTTTTTAAAACAAACACTTTTTTCTCATTATTCTCCAATCATTTTCATCCTTATTCTATTTCTTTTAATTATTATCACTTTCATTATATATAATCATCATTATAATTATTATTATAATCATAAACACACACACAGATGTTCATATTAATTTGTATTTCTATAATTTTGTTTTATTTAAACAAATAAGATTTAAAGAGTATTTTGTCGTTTGCTTGAATTCAATCAGAAATAAAAAAAGGGCAAATTTGTGTTTTTTTTTTCTACGATTTAAATATAATAATTTTATGAAAATTATTTTATATATTTTTTATATTGCAAATTTAAAGATTTATTATTAAGAGGTTATCTAGGTTTCTAGGTTGTGTAAATATTCAATAGATGGCGTGATATTTCAATTATTTTCACGTCACACGCGTTTTTTAGATTAAGATACGACATAACCTTGTTTTTTTTCTATTTTTTTTCGTGTTTTCTAATATACATAAAATAGATGAATTAATTAATAATCTAAAAACTCAGTATCAATTACTTTATATCTATATATATATAGAGCAGTATTTTTAATTTTATACGTTAATTGAATTGTTAAAATTGCAATATATTGGTAGTATTAACTAATACTCTGTTTATGACAGTGTTTTGAAATGTTCATGATGCACAGGAGGTATATAAGGTAATAATTACTTCATATCTTTATATTTTTCATAGCTAATAGATCTGACATTTTTATACAAAGGTGCGAAGGCTATTTTTGCAAATTTTAACGATTTTTTAGAACCTGTAGGTAATTTACAGTTTTAAATATTCTTTGTCCTTCTTCGATGTTTTATACAAAATAATGTATGATGCACTTTTAAGAAAACTCATCCAACATATTTGCAACCAAATTAAACCTTGTCTCCATTAATGTTTCTTCTTATCTGTTTTTTTTTTTTTTTTTTTTTCATTGCGTTTTGAAGATTTTTTTCTTGTAACAAAATTCTCTCGTTTTATTTCATGTAAAATAAATTTATTATATTTTCTACATTGTCTTATTAAATCATAATAATCCTGTGGTTTATATAGGAAATTCTTTTTCCCTTTTTTTTTTTTTTACTATGGAAATTGGACTTACACTACTTTCATAATATCAATGATTACGCAATTTCTTTTACCGAACAATTTTAAATTGTACAAAACATCAGCACTTTTTAAGAAATTAAATACTAACCATTTATACAATAAAAAGTTTACATTAAATTGAGCATAAATTACGTGACATTTCTTATTTTTTTTTTTTAACACGTTCCGCCGGCGCGTACCACCGGTGGCCCGCACTAGACTGTCCCATCGGGCGGCGTGTACCACCGATGGCTCGCGCTAGACTATCTCATCGGGCGGCGCGTACCACCGGTGATCCACCTTGGTCCAGGTTTGAACAAGCAAAAATCACGCGCCGCCAGATGAAGCGCATCTTAGATTCGAGTGCCGCCCCACAGCGCAGACACTGAAAATCGGCGCCGGCGTCAACGTGTTAAATAGATTTACACCACTTTGAAAATAAACGGTTTATATAATAATAATAATTAATGTAAATGTAATAAAATTAAAAAAAAAATATATATATAAAAATCATCTAACTTTGTTGTTTGAATAATAGAAACAAAATGCTAACGGTTAAAATAAAAGAAAATAAAGCACGTTTTTCCTTCCTTCTTTCATATCAATCAATCAATCAATAATAATAATAAGAATAATAATAATAAAAATTATGATAATAGAAACTAGTAACCAACCAACAAACCACAACTATAAAGATGACTGTGTGTCGTGTATACGTATCACGTCGTCTCGTAAATGCTAATTGGCTCGATTCAAGCGCGTGCCATGTTGGAAACTTAAAATGGTGCTCGTTCGAAGGGTGGGAGCTGAATGTACAAGTTTTACACCATTACCATCACCATCACTACCATAACTAACACCATCATCATCATATTTGAACGTGATTTGTATTCAGTTTTAGCGCCGGCGCTACATCACATTGTTTCTTTAGAAAATTGCATTCTTTATTTGTATACATGTATGTAGGTACGTGTGCATACGTGTAAAAGAAGAAATAATGTATAATAAAAGTGTGTACGTGTGTGTGTATGTGTGTGTTAAGTGTGGGTCTGTACATGTAAATGTTATGTGTATAAGAAGAAATGGACAATCAATTCGAATTTCTTTTCATTGGACTTTTGTTCTTTTTGTATTGTTTTGTTTTGTTTTGTTTTTTTTTTATTATTTTCTGTTTTTTTTTTTTTTTATTATTTATTTTTCATTGTCCCTTCAAGGTACCCCAGACGTGACGAAGATTATTAAAAAGATACATCACGTTTCGTGAAATGAAGAATAAATAAGTTTACTATTATTTGTTGTTGTTGTTTTATTTTTTGTTCTTTTATTTCTTTTTTTCTTTTATTTTTTTTTAAATTAATTATTTTTATATAAAATATAAAATATTATATATTTATAATAAATATTTGTATAAAATATTATATATTATATAATATTATATTTTATATAAATTATATTTTTATATAATTTGTTTGATGTAATTTAAGAGTAAGTTGAGAAAAAAAGGGGTGGAATTTTGTTCGATGTATTTATTATTATTTAAAAGATGAAAAAAAAGGTTAGACACACACACACACACACACACACACACACACACACAGAGTTCAATTATCTTTAGGATCTTTGAGAATATTGGTTAAACACGTACCGTGCCACGTGTACCACCGGTGGTACACACTTAATATTAGACATATTTATATAATGTACTGAAAATTTACGTTTATAACAAATTTAATTCTGTACAAAATTATTTCTATTAAAATATTGATGCATTATACAAAATGTAGTATAAAACAAAGCACATAAGTTTGTTTAATTGTTTTATTTACAATAAATAATAATTACATGTAATGTATAGTTGATTTTATTGAAGCAAAATTAAATGGCCTGAATGACAAGTCAAGTAATAAAAAGGGCTTGGCATGGAACGTGTTAAATATAGTTTTATTTTGTTATTAATAATTTCAAATTAAAAATAAATATAGTATAAACGTTTAAAACAATTTATATTAATAGAGGAAGGTTAATAAATATTTACTTGTGTGTGTATGTTTTTAATATAAGGTGTTCAAATATTTCGAAACATTTATCGAATTATATTTAATTTCGAATCAAATCAATTGAATCAAATTGAATTTTAGATCTGTGAGATAATAATAATAATAGAAATTAATTGAAAAAAAAAAAAACCAATAAATAACATGAAGAACAAATTTATTGACAGATATTTTTGTGTTGTTTTGTTTCCTTTGTTATTAACAATTTTAAATTAAAAATAAACATAATTTATAATGTTGCTTAAAAATTGTAAAATAATTATTAACTTGTGTGTATGTGCGTATGAATGTGAATGTGAATGGGTTTTATATGGAATATATAGTGTGTTCAAATATTACGAAACACTTTTATCAAAATTTTATTTAAATTTTGAATCAAACGAATCGAATTTAAATTTGTGTAATAATAATAATAATAATAATAATAATAATAATAATAATAATAATAATAATACTAATAATAATAAAAATTAATGGAACAAAAAAAGAAAAGAAAATATTGAAGTGAAAGAGTTCAGTGACAGAGGTTATGAATTCAACGAATGTTAACCCCAGGAATAATGTTACAGGCGCCGTCGTGTGCGTGTTTTCACCGGAACGCATTTTCTGAAAATAGCGCAAGCTTTACGAATAATTTTCCTTTCCCTTTCGCCATTCATAAGAACCTTTTCTCTCTTTCAGTCACAAACCTCCGACACAAACACGAAATTCTATCCGCAATTCGTCTCGTTGTCGTTACCGTTGTCGTTGGATACAAAATATTTACAAATACTCATTAAAAAAAAAAAAAAAATAAAAAAAAAAATAAAAAAAAATTGTTATAAAAAATGAAATAAAATGAATAAAAATAATTTACCATGCTAAAGATTAATATTGTGTTTTCTTGTAAAAAAAAAAAAAAAAATAAAAAAAATATGTGTACATTGAAAAATTATTATTCGTGTTATTAAAATGTATTTTTGTTATAAAAATATTAATTATATATCACATCCATTTTTTTTATTTATGAATGATAATACCAGGTATTATCACTTTATTTAAAATTATAAATAAATTAATTAATAAATAATATAAATTTACTATATAATTATCGGATACATTGTATAATAATCAAAAACAAATTTCCTTATTTCGAAGTTATAAAAAAAAAAAATAAAATAAAATAAAATAAAATGAAAAGAATTAATTTAATTCACGTTGAAAAACAATAAATCCTTCATTTAAAAAAAAGAAAAACATATTAGTCAAATAAATATAAATATATAAATATTAAAATAAATAATTTATATTAGAAACAATTCCTTTATTTAAAAAAAAAATATATTATTAAATACAAATAAATATATACATAAATATTAATAAAATAGTAATACTATAGTATACTATATATATATTAATACTTAATATATAGTAATATATAGTATTATTATTATATATAGTAATACTATATATTACTATATATAATAATACTATAATATATATAATAATTATAAGTATATTATTCATGAATGCCGAAGCTGAGAAGCGGTTTATCAGGTGGTCAGCCCTATCAACATCGAGTGACTCTACCGAAAAGGTTACGGGATAAGCTCGCGCCATATTTAAGCAAAAATATCAGTTTGAATGCCACGCTAATTTTACCAGTATTGTCCGAGGCGCCACAATGTGGAATATTATTTTCTATTAATCTGGGCACGCCGGTCACCGGTGGCCTTCATGGCATCACAGACAAGTTAAGTGCCGGTCACCGGTGACCCACGTTACATTTAACCTGTTAATATAATTTATGTAATTAATATAAAATATATTATATATATATATATATATATATATTATACAGTACAAATATAATACTACATAATATAATATAATAATATAATTATACAATATAATATATAAATATATACAATTATTTATATATATATATATATATATATATATATATATATATATATATATATATATATATATGAAATATTGTTTATATTTATATATTACATCATATATTATTTTATATATGTGTTACATAATATTTATTGAATTGAATTATGGTAGTATACTGGAGTACATAATAGTTTTGATGTTATACAATTCCTTTGCGAGGATCAGGGGTAAGGGGAAGGTGGGGAGGAGGAGGAAGGGGGGGGGTGGAATTATATAACTGACTATTTCACGACAATCCTACAATCGTTTAATACGTATATATATATATATATATATATATAAATATCGGAGAAAGAGATAGAAAGAAATAAAAAGCGAAATAAAGAGAATGACAACGGAAGTCATAATATTCCGACAGAAGAGTCAGTAGAGGTATTCATCGAATGCACCGGAAGTTGAGGAAGGACGTGAACGCATGCGATTAAAATTATACACGTAATCGTATATTTTTCTCGATCAATCGATTCTAAAAAATGTATTATATATATATTTTCCAAATTTGTCAAATATGTTAATGGTAAATAACTTTATTATCTTTTTTTTTTTTTTTTTTTACATGTCATTCCTAATTAAAATCATTGAAACCTTAAAAGGTTTCGATTTAAAAATCGTACGAATAAATATTATTTTTTATTTTAATTTTATTTATAATTATTTCAAAATGAAATTATCCTACATTTATATATATATATATATATATATATATATATATTATACAAGAACTTTTAAATTGTTTTTGTATTAATTAATTCAAATTTAATGGTCAAATATTATACATTTATTTTATTTTTCATTATTATTCATCACATAATTATTCCCTTAATTTTTATACATAATGTATTAAAATATTAACTTATTGTATTTATACAAAAATATGTCTATTATTTTTACATTAATTATTTCAAATCTTATGTTTAGATATTTCATATTTATTTTATTTGTAATTATTACATAGTGAAATTATTTCTCATTTCTGTATATTTATACGGAAATTTTTAAATTATATTTGTCATAATTATTTCAAATCGTATCAATTAATATTAAATTTATGTTTTATCTTTAATTATTTTTTATCATAAAATTATTCCGCCTTTTTTTATATATTTATACAAAAATTTTTAAATCGTTTTTGTATTAATTAATTCAAATTTTATGGTTAAATATTATACATTTATTTTATTTTTTATTATTTTTCGTCGCATAATTATTTCTTAATTTTTATATATTTATACAAAATTTTTTAAAATCATTTTTGTCTAACATAAGAATAAATAATACTGAATATTGTATAATTAACACTTAATATTCAAAATACACAATACTTCAAATTTTTCTTATTCCATTCTCTTTTAAAATAACCTTTTTTTTTTCATATTTGATATATTTTTTAAATGATTCAAAAATTCATACAAAAGCAAATTTTTAATCATTTATAAATCAATTATATTCTTTTTAATGAGACCGAGGGACATAAATTATTTTTTTGTTTGGAATGGTCCTACACACACACACACAAAAACCACGTACACAAACACACCTACACACAAGTAACTTCAGTGAAAAAATAAAACATTATGACATTTAGTTCTAATCCGATTAAATAATAAAAAAAACGGGGTTAGATACATATTTGATAAAGATCACATCATCAGTTTGAGAAGTAGTATCATTTTACTAATTCCACTTGTATGTATGTATATATGTATGTGTGTGTGTGTGTGTGTGTCTTTTACGAAAAACTTTGAAAATAACTTCCGGTGAGAACGAATTTTCTAGCTCGTTCAAAAGAATCCACTTGAACCAGATTTTAAAATACACATTTATAAACAACCACTAATACATACATACAAACATACACATATTTTTCTTTTGCTTTCCTTTCCTCTCTCTCTCTGTCTCTCTCTCTCTTTCAGTTCGTCGTCCCTTTTTCTGTCCTATCTATCTAGGTCAATGAGTTTACGTAAAATAAAAATGTCATCTCTTATTTGTGAAACCTAAACGCGTGAAATATTACATCTCTCATTCTATTTCTAATAATAAAATGACAATTTATTATCTTAGTATAATGATAAAATACTAATCGTTGATAAAACTCTGACGAAATTCTAAACTCATCTCTAAGTGTTAGATAAATTCATCAGATTTATTATTAAATCTTTCAAATAATAATTGTTTGTATTTATTACAATAATTATATATTGTAATAGTGTATGTTTAATCACATTACATAGGATTAAAATTAGTGTAGGTGATATATAAATATGTATCACATGATAATATAATAATAATTTATATTAACATATAATTTATCATTAGATAGTAAATTATTGTTGATTATATTAATGATTATATTATTAATTATTATTGTTTATATTATTGATTATATATATATATAATTGAATACTATACTTAAATAAAAAATAATATAATAATAACTATTAAATTAAAAATTAAATATAATTTATTTTTATATATTATTTTAATTTAATAAGATACTATAATATAAATTAATAATTATAATTTAATTATAGTTAATTAAATAAATAATTATACATTAATCAATATAATATAATAATTATAGAATAATATAGTAAAATAATAATAAAAAGATACTACAAATAATATATTACATATATAAAACTTATTACAAAAATATACATACAATAAATATATTACAAATAAATACATATAATAAATATATTACAAATAAATAGATATAATAAATATATTACAAATATATACATTTTTTTTTTTTTTTTTTTTATCTTGAGGTTTGTATACCCAGGCGCTCAGTTTCTGGACCATTGTGCCCGGGCCCTCTGCGGGGAAAAATCTATGACCATAGCGGTCCCGCGGGCAGTCCCGACTCCCTTGCAAAGCGCAGGAGTCTGGCCGCTCCTGAGCCCACTAGGTCGAAGTTGTTGTCGCTGGTCCCAAGGACATCATTTCTGACGTCCGCGAGCCCAACGCATTGAGTTATGAGATGGAGGGGGGTATCCTCTCCTTCGCCACACCTGCCGCAGACCGAGTCTTGTGCAAGGCCCAGTCGCGTAAGGTGCTTTCTAAGGTACCAGTGCCCGGTGACCAATCCTACCACCAGCCTCAATTGAGCTCGGTCCAGGTTGATCAGCTCGGCACCTAGCTCCTCCGAAGGCCCTGAAAACAGAGCCTTCGTGTGCCTGATGCCAGGGCCTTGCACCCAGAGATCCCTGAAGCGGTCCGTAGCCCACTTCTTAGATCTCCACCGCATGAGCCCCTCTGACACGCTGATGTGGCATTGGCTTGCCAGATCGTGCCGTGAAGCTCCAAGTCTGGCAAGCTCGTGCGCCCTTTCGTTGCCCTGAACGCCACTGTGACCCGGCACCCAGAGCAACCTTACTCTGTTGACACTGCCTAGCCGTGTCAACAAATCGACACAGTCCTTCACCAGCCCTGACTTGACCACGGTGCTGTGTATAAGTCTGAGCGCAGTATGGCTGTCACTACAAATGTAGATGTGTTTGCCATAGTATCCCCTTTCAAGGATACTGTGGGCGCAGGCCCAAATGGCAAACAGCTCCGTTTGAAGAACAGAGGCGGTACCGGTTAGGGTGTAGGACAATTCGGTTCTAGGCCCTCCAGACCAGACCCCTGCTCCCGCGTTGGAACCCGCTTTAGCCCCGTCTGTATACCAGACGGGCCCTGCGGGTGCTAATAAATGATTTGGGTCCTCTGCCCATGACTATCTATCTGGGAAGACTTCGTAGTTGTACTGGAAATGGTACTCCTTTGGGCACCAGTCACCCCCAAGACGGTTGACTTCCTCGAAGTCTTACGTTCTTGAAAGGATCGATGCGTGCCCGTAGGAGGCCCGTCTCCAGCTCCCGCTGACTAACAGCCTAAAGGCTGCGCTTCTGGCTCTTTCCTCCGCCGCAATGTGCGGAGGTAAGATATTGAGCAGAGCCCCTAGAGCCAGGGTCGGGGTAGTGCGCATGGCGCCCGTAATTCCCAGCCCTATTAGCCTGTAGACCCTGTCTAACGCTTTCCTGTTTTGAGCCCGCTCGACGCCGGGCCACCAAACTAGAGAAGCGTACGTCAGTTGAGGGACCAGTATTGCGGTGTAAATCCACCTAACCATCCGTGGTTTTAACCCCCACGTCTTACCAAACATCTTCTTGCAGGCCCAGAAGGTATTAATAGCCTTCCAGGCCTGGTTGTCGATGTGGCATTTCCAACTGAGCTTGCTATCTAGCGTTACCCCTAGGTAGCGAACTTCCCGGGAGAACGTCAGCTCAGTTCCAAATATTGAGGGAGGCCTTATATTGAAAAGCCTCTTCCTCGTAAAAAGCACCATCTCAGTCTTATTCGGGTTTACCCTTAAAGACTTCGACGTGCACCAATCCTGAACGATGTCGAACGCTCTTTGCATCTTGCTCGACATCGTGGCCGGGTGATTGCCGGCGACCGCTATGCAGATGTCATCGGCAAACCCAACCGTTTTAACCGCTAGCTTCCCGAGCCTGTTCAGGAGCCCATCGACAACCATGAGCCACATCAGTGGGAGGTAACTCCACCCTGAGGGCACCCTCTGCCGGCGTGCGCCCTGATGTCCGTCCCGCTGAGACTAGCAGTGATAATACGTGAGCGGAGCATGAAGTCCATCCACTGGACGATAGTGTCGTCGATGTGGAAGTCCCTCGCTGCTCCGCATATGGCTTCGAAGGAGGTGTTATCGAACGCTCCTTCGACGTCTAAGAAGACACATAACGTGGCTTCTTTTCTGTCGAGGGCACCTTCTATCTCGCGAACGAGGCCATGAAGAGCCGTCTCGACAGACTTACCTGCTTGGTAAGCGTGCTGTGATGGCTGCACCGGCATCCTCGCCAGCGCTCCATCCCTTATGAACCTATCAACGAGTCTTTCCAGCGTTTTCAGCAGGAAAGACGTCAAGCTGATAGGCCTGAAAGCCTTGGCTTGGTCATATCTGTCTTTTCCCATTTTTGGGATAAAGACTATTTTGACTTCCCGCCATGGCTTAGGTACGTATCTCAACGCGAGACACGCTCTAAAGACACGGATCAGATGCTTGACTAGCCCGTCCCCTCCATTTTGAAGAAGAGCGGGGAGGAGCCCGTCAGGCCCTGGGCTCTTGTACCCGTCGAACGAGTCCAGAGCCCAGCGAATCCTGTCATACGTTACCACTGCAGCAGCAGTGGTCCAATCACCGGGTCTCGTGGCGCGGAGCTCCCCCTGAATCAGGGGGTTATTCTCGACCTGGCCGGATCCCGGGAAGTGTACCTCCAATAGGTGGGCAAGGATGTCCTCGTGTTTCTCAAGCTGCTCCCCATTCGGGAGAGAGAGTCCACCGAGGCTTGGTTGTGGGCCATTGGCGAGGACTCTGCGAAGTTTGGCCACTAGAGGAAGGGCCTCAAATTCAGAGCAGAATTTTCTCCAGGTCTCGCATTTGGATTTCTTGATGAGCTTCTTATAGGCCCTCTGCTCGTTCCTATAGTTAGCCCAATCTTCAGAGCCATTTGATTTTAAGGCTCTATTTAGGAGGCGGCGAGAACTCGAGCGCAGTGAGCTCAACTCCTTGTTCCACCATGCCACTCTTGTCCTGCCCCCACGTGTCCTAAGAGGGCAAGCAGCTTCGAAGGCCTGAGTGATGGAAGAGGAGAGTAGGCACACCCGTTCCTCAATCAGATCCTCAGTTCTTAGCCCTCCGTTTATACCCTCGAGCCTGCCTTCTAGGTTCCTCTTGTAGAGAGCCCAGTCAGTGGCCCTAGGGTCTCGGTAGGTCCTGATAACGGGCTGTTCCGTCTCAGTCCTGAGCTTGAAGAGGATGCGGCGGTGATCCGAGAGTGAATCCTCATCGTCCACTCGCCACTCCTCCAGCCACCGAGCCATCCTCGGGGTGCCCAGTGTTAAGTCAATCACCTCTTGTCTCCTCGAGGTGACGAAGGTAGGTCTGGATCCCCTGTTGAGGATCTCTAGATTCGACGACGAGAGGTATTCCAGCAAAGCCGTCCCTCTCATATTTGTATTTGAGCTGTTTGTATTTGTATTTGAGTGTTCCACTACGGCCCTCAGTTCCTCTGTAGGCGGATGTTCGGCCGAGTTGTAGGGGAAGTATGCTGAGCAGACGATAAGGTCTGTCAGCCCACCTCCCAACTTTAACCTAACCGAGGCCACCGCAAGGTCCCTGCTGCAGAATCTGCTTAGCTTCGAGGCGTGGTGCCTTTTGGAAACAAAGACACACGCCCTTGGGCCGAGATCACATGGGTCATATACCAATGTTCCCATGTTGCGATCGATCCCTTTAACAAGTCCCCCATAGATCCAGGGTTCCTGTATAAGGGATATGTCTGTCTGCTCCACTGCTAGGTTCCGGCTGAGAACACCCGAGGCCGCTATGCAGTGTTGCAGATTGATTTGAGAGAGTTGGAGGCACATTACCCTCCTAGGTGATGGCGTGTGCGCCCTTCTCTCTCTGTTATGATTTAGGGAGAGGGAAAGGGAGGGGGAAGGAAAGGAAGAGGAGGAGGGGATAGGTACTGGAGGGGGTGTGGAAAGGGGAAGAGGACAACAGGTCACGCTACCGGCCATCGTCCTCGATCCCCTGTCTCCCAACTGCCTTCGGAGCCTCTATGGTTCCCTGGGGCGTTGTGGACGGCCCCGTTAGGGACCCAGTAATGGTCCGTTGGACACCACGCCGGGTCTCCTCGCGGGTGGTTTTGACCAGGGTGATGGCCTTGGGTGGTCTACCTTTGGCCCTCACCCCGCCCTCCGTATTACCGTCGGACTGAGCCCTTGCCCCCGCATCCTTTGCGTCAGTAGACGCTTGTGACGCGTTGGCAGGTTACCGCTCCTTCGGCGCCAGCCTGGGGACGGCTTCCTGCGTAGCGGTGGTCCCTGTAGTCGCAGTCGACTCCACCGGGCCCCCCTCTGCGCGTCTGCTCCTGGATCACTCTTGGTTACCCCAGGAGCAGGTGCTCGCCCTCCCGCCTCCGTTCCGACCAGGGCTTCGTAAAAACGGGCTCTGCCCATACCGAAGTGAGGGGCGAGTTTCCGCTTCTTCAGTTGGCCTAAAGAGGCTATATCCACACCTAGAACCGCGTGGACCTTGTCCTGGACAGCCCTTCGGCCCCACACCCTCCACAAGGAGGCTGAGAGTCCCGGGTTCTGCCTCTGGGGTCTCTTGAGGATGGTCGGCATGTCTTCGTCCGTGTCGGGGAACACCGCCGTCATCCTCTTCAGCCTCGGGATGTATTTCTTCTCCAGCACCTGGAGTTGAGCTCCCTCCCAAGTTTAAGGCCCGGGACGATGGCTTTAAGCCATGCCTTCGCCTTGTCGTCCGAGCAGGTTACCCAAAGAACTCCCTGCCCGTAACGGGTCTTTTCAAAGCACGGGACTACCTGATCCATTGGGATCGAGTCCAGCGCCCTGATGAGTGCCCGCACTAGTGGTACACTCTGCTCCTGGCCGAGTGTCACTTCGGGGTAATCAGCCGGCGCAATTGCCAGCCTCATAACCCCAGCCACAGCATCTGCGTAGTTGGTAGGACTTGTGGTGATCCTACTCTTTTTGTTTACCGCAGACCTTTCCGGCGGGGTGTTGTCCGAAGGTCTGGGCCTTTTGGTAGGGCCCTGACCGCCGGCTTCCCCTTTCTCCTCATCCTCGCGGTGCGGCTTGGGAGTTTGGCCCTGCAAAGCCAGTCTGGCTTTGCGTGCCCTTCTCTTCTCAGCCCCGCTCCTGCTTTTCTTCTTCTCAATTGTTTTGGGCGATGAGTCCGTGGGTCCAGCTTTCGCCGATCCCTCGTCCTCAGCGCTCAAGATCGAATTTATCGCGACTGGAGTGGGTTCTTCTTGCGAAGTCCCCACGCCAGCTTGTGTTTTTATTTTCATTATTTTGATGGAATCCATAAGAGTCCCACGAGTAGACAGGAAATAAGCGGTCCGTCACCACAGAGCCTGTTGCGGTGATAAGGCAAAATACAATGGGGGGTTGCCCGGTACCCCAAGGGCATCGTTTGCGACACTTAACCCAAGTGCCATCCAGCCATCGGCACGATTGCTTCCACCTTAGCTTGGGGAGTGGTCCGCGGCGTGGCCTTCGGTCCCCTAGGCCGATTTTTACGTCAGCCGAGTCCCTTATAGCCTGCGCTATCCCGGGGTTCTTTTGGCCCTCGTGCTCGGGGTCGGGGTCGCCAATGACGCTCCATTCCCCGCCACGAGAAGCCAACTTCCCCCCTGGACATCCTTCTATCCGCCACCTGAAGACGCGCCCGGTTGGCCTCACCCATGCCCCCGGACCTCTGCATGAGGCCCGGTGAGCCCGGGAAATATATACATACATACAATAAATATATTACAAATATATACATATAATAAAAATATTACAAATACATACATAATAAATATATTACAAATATATACATACAATAAATATATTACAAATATATACATACAATAAATATATTACAAATATATATATATATATATATATATATATATATAATAGAAATATTACATATGCATGCATAATAAATATGTTACAAATATGTACATACAATAAATATATACATATAATAAAAATATTACAAATACATAAATATTACAAATTCATATATAAATAAATTGAAAAAATACAAAAATATTGCATATTAAAAATAATAATACTATTATTTTTAACTTTTAATTAATATTATTTAATCTTAATTAGTTAATTTTTACCTTTTAATTAATTATTACAATATTAGAAATAATATATTATAGATATATTTAGAAATTGATTACAAAAAATAAATAAAATTGCGCAATAATACAAATAATTATCAAAAGTAAATATTGTATGTAAATTATTATTATAAAATAAAATTTATAAATACAAAAAAAATATTACAATTTCTTAGGACCTTGAATAAGTTCTCGCTGGTTTTTTTACAAAATAAAAACTTTATTTAAAATATAAGGAACAAAAACGTTTTATTGAAAGTATTGCCCATCACTAGAGACCACTTCCTTCCATCTTTCTGACAGTATATGAATTCCGCGTTGGAAAAAAATGTCTTTTGAGGTTATCCAAGAATTGACCCATTTTTTAGCTTCTTCGTAAGAATGAAAACGCTGGTCAGCTAAGCCATGTGCCATCGAACGGAATAAGTGAAAATTGGAAGGGGCTATGTCAGGTGAATACGGCGGGTGGGGTAGAACTTCCCATCGAAGTGTTTCCAGGTACGTTTTCACTGGTTTTGTAACATGAGGCTGGGCGTTGTCATGTAACAAAATCACTTTGTCGTGTCTCTTCCCGTATAGCGGCCGTTTTTCTTTTAGGGCTCGACTCAAACGCATCAATTGAAGTCGATTTCGATCTCCCGTGATAGTCTCATTCGGTTTGAGCAGCTCATAATAAATTACACCCTGCTGATCCCACCAAATACAGAGAAGAAGCTTCGAACCATGGATATTTGGTTTTGTGGACGATGTTGATGCTTGGCCAGTCTTACCCCATGATTTTCTATGCTTTGGATTATCATAGTGTATCCATTTTTCATCGCCAGTCACGATACGGTGCAAAAAACCTTTTCTTTTCTGCCGTTGAAGCAGTAATTCACACGTGACAAAACGCCGTACGATGTCTCTTGGCTTCAATTCATATGGCACTCAATGTCCTTGCTTCTGGATCATTCTTAACATTTTTAACCGTTTTGAAACAGTTGACTCATTAACTTGTAATGTTTTTCCAAGTTCTGCTAGCGTCCGAGATCGGTCTTCATCGAGTAATTCCTCCAATTCACTGTCTTGAAATTTTTTGGTGCGCCAGAACGTTTTTTATCCTCAAGTTCAAAATCATTATTTTTGAAGCGTCGAAACCAGTCTCTGCATGTCGTATCTGACAGAGCATTGTCACTATGAGTCTGAACAAGAATTCTATGTGCTTCAGCTGCCGATTTATTTTGAATAAAGTAGTGCAAAAAAATTCCTCGCAAATACAGTTTAGTTGGCACAAAAGTAGACATTTTCAAAACTAATAAAGAATTACATTGTTTACACTGAAGTGAACTATCATACACTGAAATTTCAGGTTAGATACAGTACTTCCTTGCAAGTGCGTTACCATTCGAAATTCAAGCACAGAGTACTGCTATTGCAATCTTTGATGAAACAGCGAGAACTTATTCAAGGCCCTAAATAAATAAATATGAAAAATAATTACAATATTTAGTAAAATTAAATTTTAATACATTATCAATTATTATTAAATTAGAAAAATAATTATTGTATGTTTTAGAAAAAAATTATTATAAAAAAAGGAATATAAAAAAAACATAATTATTCGGCATAGAAATATAAAAAAGAAGAAAAAAGAAAATATACATATATACATACATATATACAACAAAATTAAAATATTATAAATTATTATTAAAAAGAGAAATAAATAAATAAATATAATATGTTATGGGAAAGAAAGTAAAAAAAAAAAAATATAAAATAAAAATATTAACTCAATATAGAAAAAAAGGAAATATATATATATATATATATATATATATATTATATATTATATATATTATATATTATATTTTTTTAATAATATATTTATATATATATATATATATATATATATATATATATTTAATATAATATAGTATTAAGAATAATATATAATAGTAAATGTATATTAATATATTACATAAATATATATGTTATGTTATGTTATTATGTATAACATACATAACATACATATATGTATAACATATATATAAATATATAATATAACATTCGATAAATAAAAATATAGAATTCTATTTGTTCTCTTTTTAAAAAGAACAAATTCTTTAAATCGAAGAATCACGTTTGAATGTTTTATCGTCATTATCATCATCGTCGTCATCATCATCATCATCATCTAAAATTCGACACGTTCCCATTCTTTCGTAAGAAGAATGATTCTTTCTCTCTTTCTTTTTGTAAGATACGAAAAGGTCGTTGACTATAAGGCAACTTGTAGCAACGGTTTTCTCTTCTTATTTCTTTTTTTTTTTTTTTTATTATTTCTTCGATTTGTTTCCTTTTTATTTGTTTCGTTTTCTATTTTTTTTTTTTTTACTCGCAAAACTATACTCGAGTTCATCTCTCCCACGATCGAAATCATGGATAGCAATATTGCGGTACACAATTCATACAAAAGAAAACATCGGAAGATACTTGTAATATCATACTTCGTCTTAAGTATGATCTCTGCTACTCTAATACATATACACGTACACATAGACACAAAGATACAAATACATATCAAGTATCTATTGGTACACATTGATGAAATTGAACGCATGGAAGAAATTGTACAGAAAACGAATAGGAACTTATCACTTCTATCTCACTCAATTTTACTTCTAATTTGTAATAATAAAAAAAAAAAAAAAATGAAAAAAAAAATAGAAAATAATAGGTATTGAAATATTGAAATATTGAATATAAAATATCAAATACACATATGGAATAAATTGAATAAAAACAGAAACTTATCAGTAAGTTATCACATCTATTATCATAAATTTTACTTGCAATTTGTAAAAAAGAAAAGTAAAAGAAACAAAATAAGAAAAAAGAAATTAAATTAAATATCACAAAATATCAAAATTAAATTGAATATCACATACTAATTTCACATATTTAAGGGAATTAAACAAAAAACAAAAATTTATCACTTTCATTATCATCAATGTCACTTGTACTTTGTAAATTAAAAAAAAGTGAAACAAATAAAAAAATAAAAAATAGAAATTATATAAAATATCACAAAATATCGAAATAAATTGAATATCACGTATCAATTGCACATATTGGAAAAAATTGTACACAAAACAGGAACTCATCAGTAAATTATCACATCAATTACCCTCAATTTGACTTGTAATTTGTAAAAAAGAAAAGTAAAAAAAACAAAATAAGAAAAAAGCAATTAAATTAAATATCACAAAATATCAAAATTAAATTGAATATCAAATACCAATTGCACATATTGAAAGGAATTAAACACAAAGCAGAAACTTGTCAGTAAATTATCACATAAATTACCCTGAATTTTATTTGTCATTTGTACAATATGAAATATAAAAGGAAATAAGAAAAAAAAAATAAAGAAAATAATTATATTCAATATCACATAATATCAAAATTAAATTGAATATCACAGATCAATTGCACATATTGGAAAAAATTGTACACAAAACAGGAACTCATCAGTAAGTTATCACATCTATTATCCCCAATTTTACTTGCAATTTGTAAAAAAGAAAAGTAAAAGAAACAAAATAAGAAAAAAGAAATTAAATTAAATATCACAAAATAACAAAATTAAATTGAATATCACATACTAATTTCAAATATTGAAAGGAATTAAACACAAAACAAAAATTTATCACTTTCATTATCATCAATGTCACTTGTACTTTGTAAATTAAAAAAAAGTGAAACAAATAAAAAAATAAAAAATAAAAATTATATAAAATATCACAAAATATCGAAATAAATTGAATATCACAGATCAATTGCACACTTGGAAAAAATTGAACACAAAACAGAAACTTATCAGTAAGTTATCACATCAATTACCCTTAATTTCACTCGTAATTTGTAAAATGTGAAATATAAAAAGGAATAAGAAAAAAAAATAAAAAAAAATAATTATATTCTATATCACAAAATATCAAAAATTATATTAAGTATCAAAAAATATCAAAACTAAATTGAATATCACATATCAATTGCACATATGAAATAAATCGAACACAAAGCAAGACTTTTTATCACTCTCATCATCTACATCATCTACAATTTTTCTTCTACGTAATTTAAAAAAAAAAATAAAAAAATAAAAAAAAACATATTAAACTATTGAATACCAAATATCAAATTCACATATAAAAACAATAATTGAATACAAAACACACAAACTTATATTACTTTCATCATTCATACAATTGTATTTGTAATTTGTATAAAATAACAAAAAAAAAAAAAAAAGATATCGAAAGATCAATTAGAAAAGATGAAAATAATTTATCGTATTTTTGTATTTTAGAAGAAATATTTCTATAGAGGACGAGTTTAATGCTCGCAATTCGATAAGAGTTGATGATGAGAAAGTCGTCGACCGTTATAAACTCGAAAAAACTATAGTGTAAGAAGTGAAATCTTATATAACCAATCGTAAAACGATAAAATGTGTTTATAGAAATGATCTAAACGTGTAAAATAACAGTTATGTATTATTGTATCATGTCTTGTAAATATGTTCAACAGTTTTATACAATTTTAACTGAGAATATTATTATATATGAACATATTTCTAATAAATAAATATGTAAATTAATAAGAACGATAAATCCTTTGATTATTATTAAAATAAATTTTGAAGTAGATTATTTATCACATATATTATTTATCAAATTATATATTATATAGTATCACATAATTTATATCACAGCTAGTGTAATTTGTTGCAAGAATATACATAAAATTTAAACAAATTTATTTTTGTTCCTATGTTAATAATAACATTATATATATTATTAATTTATATATTATAAATTATTAATTAATATTATATAATATTAATAAATATATATAAAATAATATTATAAATATTATATAAATTATTAATACTATTATTAATATAAATATATATGACTAATTTATATATTATATATTAATAATTTATATATTATAAATTATTAATTATTATTATATAATATTAATAAATATATATATATATATAAAATAATATTATAAATATTATATAAATTATTAATAATATTATTAATATAAATATATATTATTAATTTATATATTATATAATAATAATTTATATATTATAAATTATTAATTAATATTATATAATATTAATAAATATATAATAAATAATATTATAAATATTATATAAATTATTAATAATATTATTTATATATATATGTATATGTATATGTATATAAATACATATAGAATTAATACATAAACAAATATGTATAATTTTGGTGCATTATAATAAATAATGCATATAATAAAATATGCATACATTATTTTTATAATGAATAAATTAAAAAAAAAAAATGCATGAAATATAAATTTAAACTATACTCCCTTCAATCTGTATATGTAACTCTTCAAATTGTAAATAATATTTGGTTGACATTCATAGAATAGAATTGACCTCTTTTTTTGGGGATTTTTTTTTACGTGATATTTATTAACAGGTTTAATGCCGCAAATCACAAAATATCAAAATGAAATTGAATATCACATATTAATTAGAAAAAATTTAACACAAAACAGAAACTTATCAGTAAGTTATCACATCTATTATCCCCAATATTACTTGCAATTTGTAAAAAAACAAAGTATTTTTGCACATATTTAAAGGAATTGAACACGAAACAAAAATTTATCACTTTCATTACCATCAATTTCACTTGTACTTTGTAAATTAAAAAATAGTGAAACGAATAAAAAAATAAAAAATAACAATTATATTAAATATTCCAGAATTATATTAAATATCACAAAATATCGAAATAAATTGAATATCACATATCAATTGCACACTTGAAAAAAATTGAACACAAAACAGAAACTTATCAGTCAGTTATCACATCTATTATCCCCAATTTCACTTGTAATTAGTAAATATATATTATATTTGTAAAATATATATTACTAATTTATATATTATACATTAATAATTTATATATTATAAATTATTAATAATTATTATATAATATTAATAAATATTTATAAAATAGTATTATAAATATTATATAAATTATTAATATAAATATATATTATTAATGTATATATATTATATTATTAATTTTTCTTACTTTACTAATTTTCGTTATTTGCACCATTTGCATGCGTGCACCGTAACAAAAACGGTATGCTGCAATTTCAATCAATAATCATCAGATTTTGGGTTTTTTAATCTAATTTTAATTTAAAAAAATATAAAAATAAAAATTAAATTAAATATTGCAAAATTATATTAACTATCACAAAATATCGAAATAAATTGAATATCACGTATCAATTGGACATATTGGAAAAAATTGTACACAAAACAGGAACTCATCAGTAAATTATCACATCAATTACCCTCAATTTGACTTGTAATTTGTAAAAAAGAAAAGTAAAAAAAAACAAAATAAGAAAAAAGAAATTAAATTAAATATCACAAAATATCAAAATTAAATTGAATATTACATACTAATTTCACATATTTAAGGGATTTAAACACAAAACAAAAATTTATCACTTTCATTGCCATGAATTTCACTTGTACTTTGTAAATTAAAAAAAAAAAAAAATTATAAAAGTAAAAAAATAAAAAATAAAAATTATATTAAATATTGCAAAATTATATAAAATATCACAAAATATCAAATTTAATTGAATATCACATATCAATTGCACACTTGGAAAAAATTGAACACAAAACAGAAACTTATCAGTCAGTTATCACATCTATTATCCCCAATTTCACTTGTAATTAGTAAATATATATTATATTTGTAAAATATATATTACTAATTTATATATTATACATTAATAATTTATATATTATAAATTATTAATAATTATTATATAATATTAATAAATATTTATAAAATAATATTATAAATATTATATAAATTATTAATATAAATATATATTATTAATGTATATATATTATATTATTAATTTTTTCTTACTTTACTAATTTTCGTTATTTGCACCATTTGCATGCGTGCACCGTAACGAAAAACGGTATGCTGCAATTTCAATCAATAATCATCAGAATTTGGATTTTTTAATTTAATTTTAATTTAAAAAAATATAAAAATAAAAATTAAATTAAATATTGCAAAATTATATTAACTATCACAAAATATCGAAATAAATTGAATATCACGTATCAATTGGACATATTGGAAAAAATTGTACACAAAACAGGAACTCATCAGTAAATTATCACATCAATTACCCTCAATTTGACTTGTAATTTATAAAAACAAAAGTAAAAAAAACAAAATAAGAAAAAAGAAATTAAATTAAAAATCACAAAATATCAAAATTAAATTGAATATCACATACTAATTTCACGTATTTAAGGGATTTAAACACAAAACAAAAATTTATCACTTTCATTGCCATGAATTTCACTTGTACTTTGTAAATTAAAAAAAAAAAAAAATTATAAAAGTAAAAAAATAAAAAATAAAAATTATATTAAATATTGCAAAATTATATAAAATATCACAAAATATCAAATTTAATTGAATATCACATATCAATTGCACACTTGGAAAAAATTGAACACAAAACAGAAACTTATCAGTCAGTTATCACATCTATTATCCCCAATTTCACTTGTAATTAGTAAATATATATTATATTTGTAAAATATATATTACTAATTTATATATTATACATTAATAATTTATATATTATAAATTATTAATAATTATTATATAATATTAATAAATATTTATAAAATAATATTATAAATATTATATAAATTATTAATATAAATATATATTATTAATGTATATATATTATATTATTAATTTTTCTTACTTTACTAATTTTCGTTATTTGCACCATTTGCATGCGTGCACCGTAACGAAAAACGGTATGCTGCAATTTCAATCAATAATCATCAGATTTTGGGTTTTTTAATTTAATTTTAATTTAAAAAAATATAAAAATAAAAATTAAATTAAATATTGCAAAATTATATTAACTATCACAAAATATCGAAATAAATTGAATATCACGTATCAATTGGACATAGTGGAAAAAATTGTACACAAAACAGGAACTCATCAGTAAATTATCACATCAATTACCCTCAATTTGACTTGTAATTTGTAAAAAAGAAAAGTAAAAAAAAACAAAATAAGAAAAAAGAAATTAAATTAAATATCACAAAATATCAAAATTAAATTGAATATTACATACTAATTTCACATATTTAAGGGATTTAAACACAAAACAAAAATTTATCACTTTCATTGCCATCAATTTCACTTGTACTTTGTAAATTAAAAAAAAAAAAATTATAAAAGTAAAAAAATAAAAAATAAAAATTATATTAAATATTGCAAAATTATATAAAATATCACAAAATATCAAATTTAATTGAATATCACATATCAATTGCACACTTGGAAAAAATTGAACACAAAACAGAAACTTATCAGTCAGTTATCACATCTATTATCCCCAATTTCACTTGTAATTAGTAAATATATATTATATTTGTAAAATATATATTACTAATTTATATATTATACATTAATAATTTATATATTATAAATTATTAATAATTATTATATAATATTAATAAATATTTATAAAATAATATTATAAATATTATATAAATTATTAATATAAATATATATTATTAATGTATATATATTATATTATTAATTTTTCTTACTTTACTAATTTTCGTTATTTGCACCATTTGCATGCGTGCACCGTAACGAAAAACGGTATGCTGCAATTTCAATCAATAATCATCAGAATTTGGATTTTTTAATTTAATTTTAATTTAAAAAAATATAAAAATAAAAATTAAATTAAATATTGCAAAATTATATTAACTATCACAAAATATCGAAATAAATTGAATATCACGTATCAATTGGACATATTGGAAAAAATTGTACACAAAACAGGAACTCATCAGTAAATTATCACATCAATTACCCTCAATTTGACTTGTAATTTATAAAAACAAAAGTAAAAAAAACAAAATAAGAAAAAAGAAATTAAATTAAAAATCACAAAATATCAAAATTAAATTGAATATCACATACTAATTTCACGTATTTAAGGGATTTAAACACAAAACAAAAATTTATCACTTTCATTGCCATGAATTTCACTTGTACTTTGTAAATTAAAAAAAAAAAAAAAATTATAAAAGTAAAAAAATAAAAAATAAAAATTATATTAAATATTGCAAAATTATATAAAATATCACAAAATATCAAATTTAATTGAATATCACATATCAATTGCACACTTGGAAAAAATTGAACACAAAACAGAAACTTATCAGTCAGTTATCACATCTATTATCCCCAATTTCACTTGTAATTAGTAAATATATATTATATTTGTAAAATATATATTACTAATTTATATATTATACATTAATAATTTATATATTATAAATTATTAATAATTATTATATAATATTAATAAATATTTATAAAATAATATTATAAATATTATATAAATTATTAATATAAATATATATTATTAATGTATATATATTATATTATTAATTTTTCTTACTTTACTAATTTTCGTTATTTGCACCATTTGCATGCGTGCACCGTAACGAAAAACGGTATGCTGCAATTTCAATCAATAATCATCAGAATTTGGATTTTTTAATTTAATTTTAATTTAAAAAAATATAAAAATAAAAATTAAATTAAATATTGCAAAATTATATTAACTATCACAAAATATCGAAATAAATTGAATATCACGTATCAATTGGACATATTGGAAAAAATTGTACACAAAACAGGAACTCATCAGTAAATTATCACATCAATTACCCTCAATTTGACTTGTAATTTATAAAAACAAAAGTAAAAAAAACAAAATAAGAAAAAAGAAATTAAATTAAAAATCACAAAATATCAAAATTAAATTGAATATCACATACTAATTTCACGTATTTAAGGGATTTAAACACAAAACAAAAATTTATCACTTTCATTGCCATGAATTTCACTTGTACTTTGTAAATTAAAAAAAAAAAAAAAAAATTATAAAAGTAAAAAAATAAAAAATAAAAATTATATTAAATATTGCAAAATTATATAAAATATCACAAAATATCAAATTTAATTGAATATCACATATCAATTGCACACTTGGAAAAAATTGAACACAAAACAGAAACTTATCAGTCAGTTATCACATCTATTATCCCCAATTTCACTTGTAATTAGTAAATATATATTATATTTGTAAAATATATATTACTAATTTATATATTATACATTAATAATTTATATATTATAAATTATTAATAATTATTATATAATATTAATAAATATTTATAAAATAGTAT